>NW_027206838.1:0-232022 GCF_032191515.1 Phaenicophaeus curvirostris
GGCAAAGAGGGGCGGAGAATATGGAGCAAGGCAAATAGGGGCGGAAAAGGGCAAAGAGGGGTGGACAAGGGCAAAGAATGGAGGACAATGGCAAAGAGGGGCGGACAAGGGCAAAGAGGGTCCGACAAGGGCAAATAGGGGCGGACAATTGCGGAGAATACGGGACAAGGGCAAAGAGTTGCGGAGAAGGGCAAAGAGTTGCGGAGAAGGGCAAAGAGTGGCGGAGAAGGCAAGAGGGGCGGAGAAGAGCAAAGAGGTGCGGACAAAGTGCAAAGAGGGGCGGACAAGTGCAAAAAGGGGCGGAAAAGGAAAAAAGACGGGCGGACAGGGGCAAAGAGGGGCGGAGAAGAGCAAAGAGGTGCGGAAAAGGGAAAAGACGGGCGGACAGGGGCAAAGAGGGGCGGAGAAGGGCAAAGAGGGGCGGACTAGGGCAAAGAGGGGCGGACTAGGGCAAAGAGGGGCGGACTAGGGCAAAGAGGGGGCGGAGAAGTGCAGAGAATACGGGACAAGGGCAAAGAGGGGCGGACAAGGGCAAAGAGGGGCGGACAAAGGGCAAAGAGGGGCGGACTGGTGCAAAAAGGGGCAGAAAAGGGAAAAGAGGGGGGGACAAGTGGAAAGAAGGGCGAAAAGGGCAAAGAGGGATGGAAAAGGGCAAAGAGGGGCGGACAAGAGCAAAGAGGTGTGGACAAGGGCACAGAGGTGCGGACAATTGCGGAGAATACGGGACAAGGGCAAAGAGGGGGCGGACAAGGGTAAAGAGGGTTGGAGATGTACGGAGAATACTGGACAAGTGCAAAGAGGAGCGGAGAAGTGCGGAGAACACGGGACAAGCACAAAGAGGTGTGGACAAGGGCAAAGAGTGGCGGAGAAGGGCAAAGAGGGGCGGAGAATACGGAGCAAGGCAAATAGGGGTGGACAAGGGCAAAGAAGGGGCGCACAAGTGCAAAGAGGGGCGCAGAAGCTCAAAGAGGGGTGCATAAGGGCAAAGAGTGGCGGACAAGGGCAAAGAGGGGCGCATAGGGGCAAAGGGGGCAGACAAGGGCAAAGAGGTGTGGACAAGGGCAAAGAGAGGCGGACAAGGGTAAAGAGGTGTGGACAAGGGCAAAGAGTTGTGGACAACGGCAAAGAGGTGTGGTCAAGGGCAAAGAGGGGCGGAGAAGTGCACAGAATACGGGACAAGGTAAAAGAGGAGCGGAGAAGGGCAAAGAGGGTTGGAGAAGTGCAGAGAACATGGGACAAGGTGAAGGAGTGTCGGACAAGGGAAGAGGTGCGGACATAGGCAAAGAGGTTCGGACAAGGGCAAAGAGGTGCGGACAAGGGCAAAGAGGGGCGGAGAATTGCGGAGAATAGGGGACAAGGGCAAAGAGGGGCAGAGAGGTGCGGAGAATATGGGACAATTGCAAAGAGGGTCGGACAAGGGCAAAGAGGGGCGGACAAGGGCAAATTGGGGCGGAGAATACGGGAAAAGGGCAAAGAGGGGCGGACAAGGGCAAAGAGGGGCGGACAAGGGCAAAGAGGGGCGGACAAGGGCAAAGAGGGGCGGACAAGGGCAAGAGGGGCAGACAAGGGAAAGAGGGGAGGACAAGGGCAAAGAGGGATGGACAAGTGGAAAGAGGGGGCGGACAAGGGCAAAGAGGGGCAGACAAGAGCAAAGAGGGGGGGACAAGGGCACAGAGGGGTGGACAATTGTGGAGAACACGGGACAAGGGCAAAGAGGGGCGGACAAGGGCAAAGAGGTGCGGAGAATACAGGACAAGGAGATAGAGTTGCGGACAAGAGCAAAGAAGGGTGGACAAGAGCAAAGAGGGTCGGACAAGGGCAGAGCGGGGTGGACAAGGGCAAAGAGGGGCGGACAAGGGCAAAGAGGGGCGGACAAGGGCAAAGAGGGTCGGACAAGAGAAAAGAGGGGCGGACAAGTTCAAAAAGTGGCGGACAAGGAAGAAGACGGGCGGACAAGTGCAATGATGGGCGGACAAGGGCAAAGAGGGTCGGACAAAGGCAAAGAGGTGCGGGCAAGGTCAAATAGGGGGCGAACAATTGCAAAGAGGGACGAACAAGGGCAAAGAGGGGTGGACATGGGCTAAAAGGGGCGGACCAGGGCAAAGAGGG
Organism: Phaenicophaeus curvirostris; assembly: GCF_032191515.1. NCBI lineage: Eukaryota > Metazoa > Chordata > Aves > Cuculiformes > Cuculidae > Phaenicophaeus > Phaenicophaeus curvirostris. Next base: position 2,110 of record NW_027206838.1, read on the forward strand.
GCGGACAAGGGTAAAGAGGTGCGGACAAGGGAAAGGAAGGGCTGACAATGGGAAAGAGTGACGGAGAAGTACGGAGAATACGGGACAAGGGCAAAGAGGGGCGGATAAGGGCAAAGACGGGCGGACAAGTTCAAAGAGGGGCGGAGAAGGGGAAAGACGGGCGGACAAGTGTAAGGGGGTGTGGACCAGGGAAAAGAGGGGCGGACAAGGGCAAAAAGGGGGCGGAGAAGTGCAAAGAGGAGCGGACAAAAGCAAAGAGGGGCGGACAAGTGCAAAGAGGGGCGGACCAGGGTAAAGAGGGGTGGACAAGTGCAAAGAGGGTCGGACAAGGCAAAGAGGGGCGGACAAGGGCAAAGAGGAGAGGACAAGGGCAAAGAGGAGAGGACAAGGGCAAAGAGGGGCGGACAAGAGCAAAGAGGGGCGGACAAGTTCAAAAAGTGTCGGACAAGGAAGAAGACGGGCGGACAAGGGCAATGACGGGCGGACAAGGGCAAAGAGGGTCGGACAAAGGCAAAGAGGTGCGGGCAAGGGCAAAGAGGGGCGGAGAAGTGCGGAGAATAGTGGACAAGGGCAAAGAGGGATGGACAACGGCAAAGAGGGACAAACAAGGGGAAAGAGGGGTGGACAAGGGCAAAAAGTGTCGCACAAGTGCAAAGAGGTTCGGACAAGGGCAAGGAGGGGAGGACAACGGCAAAGAGGGGCGGACAAGGGATAAGAGGGGCGGACAAGGGCAAAGAGGGGAGGAAAAGCACAAAGAGGGGCGGACAAGTGCAAAGAGGGGTGGACAAGGGCAAAGACGGGAGGAAAAGTGCAAAGAGGGGCCTACAAGGGCAATGAGGGGGGGAGAAGTGCATAGAATACTGGAAAAGGGTAAGGAGGGGCGGAGAAGTGTGGACAATGTGGGACAATGGCAAAGAGGGGCGCAAAAGGGCAAAGAGGTGCGGACAAGTGTAAGGAGGTGTGGACCAGGGAAAAGAGGGGCGGACAAGGGCAAAAAGGGGCGGAGAAGTGCAAAGACGAGCAGACCAGGGTAACGAGGGGTGGACAAGTGCAAATAGGGGCGGACAAGCGCAAAGAGGGTCGGACAAGTATAAAGAGGGTCGGACAAGTGCAAAGAGGAGCGGAAAAATGGCAAAGGTGTGCGGACAAGAGCAAAGAGGGGCGGAGAAGGGCAAAGAGGGGCGGAAAAGGGCAAAGAGGGGCGGACAAGGACAAAGAGGGGCGGACAAGGGCAAAGAGGGGCAGACAAGGGCAAAGAGGGGCAGACAAGGGCAAAGAGGGGCGGACAAGGGCAAAGAGGGGCGGACAAGTGAAAGGACGGGCTGACATGGCAAAGAGTGACGGAGAAGTACGGAGAATACGGGACAAGGGCAAAGAGGGGCGGATAAGGGCAAAGACGGGCGGACAATAAAAAGAGGGGCGGACAAGGGGAAAGACGGGTGGACAAGGGAAAAGATGGGCGGCCAAGGGCAAAGATGGGCGGACAAGTGCAAAGAGTGATGGAGAATTGCGGAGAATACGGGACAAGGGCAAAGAGGGTCAGACAAGGGCAAAGAGGGGCGGACAAGGGAAAAGAGGGTCGGAGAATTGAGGAGAATACGGGACAAGGGCAAAGACGGGCGGAGAATGGCAAAGAGGGGCGGAGAAAGGCAAAGAGGAGTGGACAAGTTCAAAGAGGGGTAGACAAGAGCAAAGAAGGGCGGAAAAGGGCAGAGAGGGTCGGAAACAGCAAAGAGGGGCAGACCAGGGCAAAGAGAGGCGGACCAGGGCAAAGAGGGGCGGACAAGGGCAAAGACGGGCGGACTAGGTCAAAGAGGGGCGGACAAGGGCAAAGAGGGGCGGACAAGGGCAAAGAGGGGCGGACAAGGGCAAAGAGGGGCGGACAAGGGCAAAGAGGGGCGGACAAGGGCAAAGAGGGGCGGAGAAGTGCGGAGAGTACGGGACAAGGTCAAAGAGGGGTGCTCAAAGGCAAAGAGGGGCGGACAAGGGCAAAAAAGGGGCGGACAAGGGGAAAGAGGTGCGGACAAGGGCAAAGAGTGGCGGACAAGGGCAAAGAGGGGCGGACAATTATCAAGAGGCGCAGAAAAGGGCAAAGAGTGGCCGACAAGGGGAAAAAATGGCGGACAAGGGGAAAAAGGAGCGGAAAAGTGCAAAGAGGGGCGGACAAGGGCAAAGAGGGGCGGACAAGGGCAAAGACGGGCGGACAAGGGCAAAGAGGGGCAGACAAGGGCAAAGAGGGGCAGACAAGGGCAAAGAGGGGCGGAAATGGCAAAGACGGGCGGACAAGGGCCAAGAGGGTCGGACAAGGGCAAAGAGAGGCAGACCAGGGCAAAGAGGGGCGGACAAGGGCAAATATGGGCGGACAAGTGCAAAGAGTTTCGGACAAGGGCAAAGGTGTGCGGACAAGAGCAAAGAGGGGCGGAGAAGTGCGGAGAACACGGGACAGGGTCAAAGAGGGTCGGACAAGGGCAAAGATGTGCGGACAAGGGCAAAGAGGGTCGGACAAGGGCAAAGAGGGGCGGAGAAGTGCAAAGAGGGACGGAGAAGAGCAAAGAGGGGCGGAGAAGAGCAAAGAGGGGCGGACAAGTGCAAAGACGGGCGCACAAGGGCAAAGAGGGGCGGAGAATTGCGGAGAATAAGGGAAAAGAGCAATGAGGTGCGGACAAGATTGGAGAATACGGGACGGGCAAAAAGGGGCGGACAAGGTCGCAGAATACGGGACAAGGGAAAAGAGGGGTGGACAAGGGCAAAGAGGGTCGGTCAAGGGCAAAGAGGGGCAGAGAAGGGCAAAGAGGGGCAGAGAAGGGCAAAGAGGGGCAGAGAAGGGCAAAGAGGGGCAGAGAAGGGCAAAGAGGGGCAGAGAAGGGCAAAGAGGGGCAGAGAAGGGCAAAGAGGGGCAGAGAAGGGCAAAGAGGGGCAGAGAAGGGCAAAGAGGGGCAGAGAAGGGCAAAGAGTGGCGAATAAGGGCAAAGAGGTGCGGACAAGGGCAAAGAGGGGTGGACAAGGGCATAGAGGGGCGGGCAAGTGCAGAGAATACGGGACAAGGGCAAAGAGGGACGGACAAGTGCAAAGAGGGTCGGACAAGGGCAAAGAGGGGCGGAGAAGGGCAGAGAATACAGGACAGGGGCAAAGAGTTGCGGACAAGTGCAAAGAGGGTCGGAAAAGTGCAAAGAGCGGCGGACAAGGGAAAAGAGGAGAGGACAACGGCAAAGAGAGGTGGACAAGGTCATAGAGGGGCGGAGAAGAGGAAAGAGGGGCGGAGAAGTGCGGAAAATAAGGGACAAAGGCAAAGAGGGTCGGAGAAGTGCGAAGAGTGTCGGACAAGGGCAATAAGTGGCGGACAAGGGCAAAGAGGGTCGGAGAAGTGCAAAGAGTGTCGGACAAGGGCAATAAGGGACGGAAAAGTGCAAAGAGGGGTGGACAAGGGCAAAGAGGTTTGGACAAGGGCAAATAGGGGCGGAGAAGTGCTAAGAGGGGCGGAGAATGGTAAAGAGTGTCAGACAAGGGCGGAGAACACGGGACAAGATCAAAGATGGTTGGAAAAGGACAAAGAGGGGCGGAAAATGGCATAGAGGGGGGGACAAGGGCAAAGAGGGGCGGACAAGAGCAAAGAGTGTCAGACAAGGGCAAAGAGTGTCAGACAAGGGCAAAGAGTGTCAGACAAGGGCAAAGAGTGTCAGACAACGGCAAAGAGGGTTGGACAAAGGCAAAGAGGGGCAGACAAGTGCAAAGAGGGTCGGACAAGGGCAAAGAGGGGCTAAGAAGTGCGGAGAATACGGGACAAGGGCAAAGAGGGGCTAAGAAGTGCGGAGAATACGGGACAAGGGCAAAGAGGGGCGGACAAGGGGAAAGAGGTGCGGACAAGTGCAAAGAGGGGCGGAGAACTGCAAAGAGGGGCAGAAAAGTGCAAAGAGTGTCATACCAGGGCAAAGAGGGGCGGACAAGGGCAAAGAATGGTGGACAAGGGCAAAGAGGGGCAGACAAGTGCGGAGAATACGGGACAAGTGCAAAGGGGGCCGGAAAAGTGCAAAAAGGGGCGGACAAGGGCAAATAGGGGCGGACAAGTGCAAAGAGTGGCGGAGAATTGCAAAGAAAACGGGACAAGGGCAAAGCGGGTCGGACAAGGGCAAAGAGGTGCGGAGAAGTTGGTAGAATAAAGGACAAGGGCAAAGAGGGGCGGAGAAGGGCAAAGAGGGGTGGACAAGGGCACAGAGGGGCGGACAATTGCGGAGAATAAGGGACAAGGGCAAAGAGGGGCGGACAAGGGCAAAGAGGGTTGGAGAAGTACGGAGAATAATGGACAAGTGCAAAGAGGAGTGGAGAAGTGCGGAGAACACGGGACAAGCACAAAGAGGTGTGGACAAGGGCAAAGAGTGGCGGAGAAGGGCAAAGAGGGGCGGAGAATATGGAGCAAGGGCAAATAGGGGCGGAAAAGGGCAAAGAGGGGTGGACAAGGGCAAAGAATGGAGGACAATGGCAAAGAGGGGCGGACAAGGGCAAAGAGGGTCCGACAAGGGCAAATAGGGGCGGACAATTGCGGAGAATACGGGACAAGGGCAAAGAGTTGCGGAGAAGGGCAAAGAGTTGCGGAGAAGGGCAAAGAGTGGCGGAGAAGGGCAAAGAGGGGCGGAGAAGAGCAAAGAGGTGCGGACAAAGTGCAAAGAGGGGCGGACAAGTGCAAAAAGGGGCGGAAAAGGAAAAAGACGGGCGGACAGGGGCAAAGAGGGGCGGAGAAGAGCAAAGAGGTGCGGAAAAGGGAAAAGACGGGCGGACAGGGGCAAAGAGGGGCGGAGAAGGGCAAAGAGGGGCGGACTAGGGCAAAGAGGGGCGGACTAGGGCAAAGAGGGGCGGACTAGGGCAAAGAGGGGCGGAGAAGTGCAGAGAATACGGGACAAGGGCAAAGAGGGGCGGACAAGGGCAAAGAGGGGCGGACAAAGGGCAAAGAGGGGCGGACTGGTGCAAAAAGGGGCAGAAAAGGGAAAAGAGGGGGGGACAAGTGGAAAGAAGGGCGGAAAAGGGCAAAGAGGGATGGAAAAGGGCAAAGAGGGGCGGACAAGAGCAAAGAGGTGTGGACAAGGGCACAGAGGTGCGGACAATTGCGGAGAATACGGGACAAGGGCAAAGAGGGGCGGACAAGGGTAAAGAGGGTTGGAGATGTACGGAGAATACTGGACAAGTGCAAAGAGGAGCGGAGAAGTGCGGAGAACACGGGACAAGCACAAAGAGGTGTGGACAAGGGCAAAGAGTGGCGGAGAAGGGCAAAGAGGGGCGGAGAATACGGAGCAAGGGCAAATAGGGGTGGACAAGGGCAAAGAAGGGGCGCACAAGTGCAAAGAGGGGCGCAGAAGCTCAAAGAGGGGTGCATAAGGGCAAAGAGTGGCGGACAAGGGCAAAGAGGGGCGCATAGGGGCAAAGGGGGCAGACAAGGGCAAAGAGGTGTGGACAAGGGCAAAGAGAGGCGGACAAGGGTAAAGAGGTGTGGACAAGGGCAAAGAGTTGTGGACAACGGCAAAGAGGTGTGGTCAAGGGCAAAGAGGGGCGGAGAAGTGCACAGAATACGGGACAAGGTAAAAGAGGAGCGGAGAAGGGCAAAGAGGGTTGGAGAAGTGCAGAGAACATGGGACAAGGTGAAGGAGTGTCGGACAAGGGAAGAGGTGCGGACATAGGCAAAGAGGTTCGGACAAGGGCAAAGAGGTGCGGACAAGGGCAAAGAGGGGCGGAGAATTGCGGAGAATAGGGGACAAGGGCAAAGAGGGGCAGAGAGGTGCGGAGAATATGGGACAATTGCAAAGAGGGTCGGACAAGGGCAAAGAGGGGCGGACAAGGGCAAATTGGGGCGGAGAATACGGGAAAAGGGCAAAGAGGGGCGGACAAGGGCAAAGAGGGGCGGACAAGGGCAAAGAGGGGCGGACAAGGGCAAAGAGGGGCGGACAAGGGCAAGAGGGGCAGACAAGGGAAAGAGGGGAGGACAAGGGCAAAGAGGGATGGACAAGTGGAAAGAGGGGCGGACAAGGGCAAAGAGGGGCAGACAAGAGCAAAGAGGGGGGGACAAGGGCACAGAGGGGTGGACAATTGTGGAGAACACGGGACAAGGGCAAAGAGGGGCGGACAAGGGCAAAGAGGTGCGGAGAATACAGGACAAGGAGATAGAGTTGCGGACAAGAGCAAAGAAGGGTGGACAAGAGCAAAGAGGGTCGGACAAGGGCAGAGCGGGGTGGACAAGGGCAAAGAGGGGCGGACAAGGGCAAAGAGGGGCGGACAAGGGCAAAGAGGGTCGGACAAGAGAAAAGAGGGGCGGACAAGTTCAAAAAGTGGCGGACAAGGAAGAAGACGGGCGGACAAGTGCAATGATGGGCGGACAAGGGCAAAGAGGGTCGGACAAAGGCAAAGAGGTGCGGGCAAGGTCAAATAGGGGCGAACAATTGCAAAGAGGGACGAACAAGGGCAAAGAGGGGTGGACATGGGCTAAAAGGGGCGGACCAGGGCAAAGAGGGGCGGACAAGGGTAAAGAGGTGCGGACAAGGGAAAGGAAGGGCTGACAATGGGAAAGAGTGACGGAGAAGTACGGAGAATACGGGACAAGGGCAAAGAGGGGCGGATAAGGGCAAAGACGGGCGGACAAGTTCAAAGAGGGGCGGAGAAGGGGAAAGACGGGCGGACAAGTGTAAGGGGGTGTGGACCAGGGAAAAGAGGGGCGGACAAGGGCAAAAAGGGGCGGAGAAGTGCAAAGAGGAGCGGACAAAAGCAAAGAGGGGCGGACAAGTGCAAAGAGGGGCGGACCAGGGTAAAGAGGGGTGGACAAGTGCAAAGAGGGTCGGACAAGGGCAAAGAGGGGCGGACAAGGGCAAAGAGGAGAGGACAAGGGCAAAGAGGAGAGGACAAGGGCAAAGAGGGGCGGACAAGAGCAAAGAGGGGCGGACAAGTTCAAAAAGTGTCGGACAAGGAAGAAGACGGGCGGACAAGGGCAATGACGGGCGGACAAGGGCAAAGAGGGTCGGACAAAGGCAAAGAGGTGCGGGCAAGGGCAAAGAGGGGCGGAGAAGTGCGGAGAATAGCGGACAAGGGCAAAGAGGGATGGACAACGGCAAAGAGGGACAAACAAGGGGAAAGAGGGGTGGACAAGGGCAAAAAGTGTCGCACAAGTGCAAAGAGGTTCGGACAAGGGCAAGGAGGGGAGGACAACGGCAAAGAGGGGCGGACAAGGGATAAGAGGGGCGGACAAGGGCAAAGAGGGGAGGAAAAGCACAAAGAGGGGCGGACAAGTGCAAAGAGGGGTGGACAAGGGCAAAGACGGGAGGAAAAGTGCAAAGAGGGGCCTACAAGGGCAATGAGGGGGGGAGAAGTGCATAGAATACTGGAAAAGGGTAAGGAAGGGCGGAGAAGTGTGGACAATGTGGGACAATGGCAAAGAGGGGCGCAAAAGGGCAAAGAGGTGCGGACAAGTGTAAGGAGGTGTGGACCAGGGAAAAGAGGGGCGGACAAGGGCAAAAAGGGGCGGAGAAGTGCAAAGACGAGCAGACCAGGGTAACGAGGGGTGGACAAGTGCAAATAGGGGCGGACAAGCGCAAAGAGGGTCGGACAAGTATAAAGAGGGTCGGACAAGTGCAAAGAGGAGCGGAAAAATGGCAAAGGTGTGCGGACAAGAGCAAAGAGGGGCGGAGAAGGGCAAAGAGGGGCGGAAAAGGGCAAAGAGGGGCGGACAAGGACAAAGAGGGGCGGACAAGGGCAAAGAGGGGCAGACAAGGGCAAAGAGGGGCAGACAAGGGCAAAGAGGGGCGGACAAGGGCAAAGAGGGGCGGACAAGTGAAAGGACGGGCTGACAATGGCAAAGAGTGACGGAGAAGTACGGAGAATACGGGACAAGGGCAAAGAGGGGCGGATAAGGGCAAAGACGGGCGGACAATAAAAAGAGGGGCGGACAAGGGGAAAGACGGGTGGACAAGGGAAAAGATGGGCGGCCAAGGGCAAAGATGGGCGGACAAGTGCAAAGAGTGATGGAGAATTGCGGAGAATACGGGACAAGGGCAAAGAGGGTCAGACAAGGGCAAAGAGGGGCGGACAAGGGAAAAGAGGGTCGGAGAATTGAGGAGAATACGGGACAAGGGCAAAGACGGGCGGAGAATGGCAAAGAGGGGCGGAGAAAGGCAAAGAGGAGTGGACAAGTTCAAAGAGGGGTAGACAAGTGCAAAGAAGGGCGGATAAGGGCAGAGAGGGTCGGAAACAGCAAAGAGGGGCAGACCAGGGCAAAGAGAGGCGGACCAGGGCAAAGAGGGGCGGACAAGGGCAAAGACGGGCGGACAATGGCAAAGACGGGCTGACTAGGTCAAAGAGGGGCGGACAAGGGCAAAGAGGGGCGGACAAGGGCAAAGAGGGGCGGACAAGGGCAAAGACGGGCGGAGAAGTGCGGAGAGTACGGGACAAGGTCAAAGAGGGGTGCTCAAAGGCAAAGAGGGGCGGACAAGGGCAAAAAAGGGGCGGACAAGGGGAAAGAGGTGCGGACAAGGGCAAAGAGTGGCGGACAAGGGCAAAGAGGGGCGGACAATTATCAAGAGGCGCAGAAAAGGGCAAAGAGTGGCCGACAAGGGGAAAAAGTGGCGGACAAGGGGAAAAAGGAGCGGAAAAGTGCAAAGAGGGGCGGACAAGGGCAAAGAGGGGCGGACAAGGGCAAAGACGGGCGGACAAGGGCAAAGAGGGGCAGACAAGGGCAAAGAGGGGCAGACAAGGGCAAAGAGGGGCGGAAATGGCAAAGACGGGCGGACAAGGGCCAAGAGGGTCGGACAAGGGCAAAGAGAGGCAGACCAGGGCAAAGAGGGGCGGACAAGGGCAAATATGGGCGGACAAGTGCAAAGAGTTTCGGACAAGGGCAAAGGTGTGCGGACAAGAGCAAAGAGGGGCGGAGAAGTGCGGAGAACACGGGACAGGGTCAAAGAGGGTCGGACAAGGGCAAAGATGTGCGGACAAGGGCAAAGAGGGTCGGACAAGGGCAAAGAGGGGCGGAGAAGTGCAAAGAGGGGCGGAGAAGAGCAAAGAGGGGCGGAGAAGGGCAAAGAGGGGCGGAGAAGGGCAAAGAGGGGCGGACAAGTGCAAAGACGGGCGCACAAGGGCAAAGAGGGGCGGAGAATTGCGGAGAATAAGGGAAAAGGGCAAAGAGGTGCGGACAAGATTGGAGAATACGGGACGGGCAAAAAGGGGCGGACATGGTCGCAGAATACGGGACAAGGGCAAAGAGGGTCGGTCAAGGGCAAAGAGGGGCAGAGAAGGGCAAAGAGGGGCAGAGAAGGGCAAAGAGGGGCAGAGAAGGGCAAAGAGGGGCAGAGAAGGGCAAAGAGGGGCAGAGAAGGGCAAAGAGGGGCAGAGAAGGGCAAAGAGTGGCGAATAAGGGCAAAGAGGTGCGGACAAGGGCAAAGAGGGGTGGACAAGGGCATAGAGGGGCGGGCAAGTGCAGAGAATACGGGACAAGGGCAAAGAGGGACGGACAAGTGCAAAGAGGGTCGGACAAGGGCAAAGAGGGGCGGAGAAGGGCAGAGAATACAGGACAGGGGCAAAGAGTTGCGGACAAGTGCAAAGAGGGTCGGAAAAGTGCAAAGAGCGGCGGACAAGGGAAAAGAGGAGAGGACAACTGCAAAGAGAGGCGGACAAGGTCATAGAGGGGCGGAGAAGAGGAAAGAGGGGCGGAGAAGTGCGGAAAATAAGGGACAAAGGCAAAGAGGGTCGGAGAAGTGCGAAGAGTGTCGGACAAGGGCAATAAGTGGCGGACAAGGGCAAAGAGGGTCGGAGAAGTGCAAAGAGTGTCGGACAAGGGCAATAAGGGACGGAAAAGTGCAAAGAGGGGTGGACAAGGGCAAAGAGGTTTGGACAAGGGCAAATAGGGGCGGAGAAGTGCTAAGAGGGGCGGAGAATGGTAAAGAGTGTCAGACAACGGCGGAGAACACGGGACAAGATCAAAGATGGTTGGAAAAGGACAAAGAGGGGCGGAAAATGGCATAGAGGGGGGGACAAGGGCAAAGAGGGGCGGACAAGAGCAAAGAGTGTCAGACAAGGGCAAAGAGTGTCAGACAAGGGCAAAGAGTGTCAGACAAGGGGAAAGAGGGTTGGACAAAGGCAAAGAGGGGCAGACAAGTGCAAAGAGGGTCGGACAAGGGCAAAGAGGGGCTAAGAAGTGCGGAGAATACGGGACAAGGGCAAAGAGGGGCTAAGAAGTGCGGAGAATACGGGACAAGGGCAAAGAGGGGCGGACAAGGGGAAAGAGGTGCGGACAAGTGCAAAGAGGGGCGGAGAACTGCAAAGAGGGGCAGAAAAGTGCAAAGAGTGTCATACCAGGGCAAAGAGGGGCGGACAAGGGCAAAGAAGGGTGGACAAGGGCAAAGAGGGGCAGACAAGTGCGGAGAATACGGAACAAGTGCAAAGGGGGCCGGAAAAGTGCAAAAAGGGGCGGACAAGGGCAAATAGGGGCGGACAAGTGCAAAGAGTGGCGGAGAATTGCAAAGAAAACGGGACAAGGGCAAAGCGGGTCGGACAAGGGCAAAGAGGTGCGGAGAAGTTGGTAGAATAAAGGACAAGGGCAAAGAGGGGCGGAGAAGGGCAAAGAGGGGCGGACAAAGGGAAAGAGGGGCGGACAAGGGCAAAGAGGGGCGCAAAAGTACAAAGAGGGGCACACAAGTGCAAAGAGGGGTAGACAAGGGCAAAGGGGGAGGAAAAGGGCTAAGAAAGGCGGACAAGGGCAAAGAGGGGCAGATAAGGGCAAAGAGGGTCTGACAAGGGCAAAGAGGGTCGGACAAGGGCAAAGAGGGGCGTACAAGTGCAAACAGGGACGAACAAGTGCAAAGAGGGGCGGAGAAGGGCAAAGAGGGGCGGAGAAGGGCAAAGAAGGGGAGGAGAAGTGCGGAGAATACTGGACAAGGGCAAAGATGTGTGGACATTTGCAAAGAGGGACGGAAAAGGGCAAAGAGAGGCGGACAAGGGCAAAAAGGGTCGGAGAAGTGCGGAGAATACGGGACAAGGGCAAAGAGAGACAGACAAGGGCAAACAGGATCAGACAAGGGCAAAGAGGGGAAGGCAAGGGCAAGGATGGGCGGACAAGTGCAAAGAGGGGCTGACAAGGGCAAAGAGGGACGGACAACGACAAAGAGGGGCGGAACAGGGCAAAAAGGGGGGGACCAAGGCAAAGAGGGTCGGACAAGGGAAATGACGGGCGGACAATTGCAAAGAGTGACGGAGAAGTACGGAGAATACGGGACAAGTGCAAAGAGGGGCGGACAAGCGAAAAGAGGAGCGGAGAATTGAGGAGAATACGGGACAAGGGCAAAGAGGGGCGGAGAAGGACAAAGAGGGGCAGAAAAAGCATAGAGGGGCGGAGAAGCGCGGAAAAAACCGGACAAGTACAAAGAGGGGCGGACAAGGGCAAAGAGGTTCGGACATGGGCAAATAGGGGCAGAGAAGTGCTAAGAGGGGCGGAGAAGGGTAAAGAGTGTCAGACAAGGGCAGAGAATAGGGGACAAGATCAAAGATGGTCGGAAAAGGGCAAAGAGGGGCAAACAATGGCATAGAGAGGGGGACAAGGGCAAAGAGGGGCGGACAAGGGCAAAGAGGGTCAGACAAGGGCAAAGAGTGTCGGACAAGGGCAAAGAGGGTTGGACAAAGGCAAAGAGGGGCGGACAAGTGCAAAGAGGGTCGGACAAGGGCAAAGAGAGACGGAAAAGGGCAAAGAGGGGCAGAGAAGTGCGGAGAATACGTGACAAGGGCAAAGAGGGGCAAAGAAGTGCGGAGAATACGGGACAAGGGCAAAGAGGGGCGGACAAGGGGAAAGAGGTGCGGACAAGTGCAAAGAGTGTCAGACCAGGGCAAAGAGGGGCGGACAAGTGCAAAGAGTGTAAGACCAGGGCAAAGAGGGGCGGACAAGGGCAAAGAAGGGTGGACAAGTGAAAAGAGGGGCAGACAAGTGCGGAGAATAAGGGACAAGTGCAAAGGGGTGCGGAAAAGTGCAAACAGGGGCGGACAAGGGCAAATAGGGGCGAACAAGTGCAAAGAGGGCCGGAGAAATGCATAGAATATGGGACAAGGGCAAAGAGGGGCAGATAAGGGCAAAGAGGGTCGGACAAGGGCAAAGAGGGTCGGACAAGGGCAAAGAGGGTCGGACAAGGGCAAAGAGGGTCGGACAAGGGCAAAGAGGGTCGGACAAGTGCAAACAGGAACGAACAAGTGCAAAGAGGGGCGGACAAGGGCAAAGAGGGTTGGAGAAGGGCAAAGAAGGGGCGCAGAAGTGCGGAGAATACTGGACAAGGGCAAAGATGTGTGGACAAGTGCAAAGAGGGGCGGAGAAGAGCAAAGAGAGGCGGACAAGGGCAAAAAGTGTCGGAGAAGTGCGGAGAATACAGGACAAGGGCAAAGAGAGACGGACAAGGGCAAACAGGAGCAGACAAGGGCAAAGAGGGGATTGCAAGGGCAAGGATGGGCGGACAAGTGCAAAGAGGGTCGGACAAAGGCAAAGAGGTGAGGACAAGGGTAAAGAGGGGAGGAGAAATGCGGAGAATACGGGACAAGCGCAAAGAGGGGCGGACAAGGGCAAAGAAGGACGGACAACGGCAAAGAGGGGTGGACAAGGGGAAAAAGGGGCGGACGAGGGCAAAGAGGGTCGGACAAGGCAAAGGACATACGGACAATGGCAAAGAGTGACGGAGAAGTACGGAGAATACGGGACAAGGGCAAAGAGGGGCGGACAAAGTAAAAGAGGGGCGGAGAATTGAGGAGAATACGGGACAAGGGCAAAGAGGGGCGGAGAAGGGCAAAGAGGGGCGGAGAAGGGCAAAGAGGAGTGGACAAGGGCAAAGACGGGCGGACAATGGCAAAGAGGGACGGACAAGTTCAAAGAGGGGCGGAGAAGTGCGGAAAATACGGGACAAGTGCAAAGAATGGCGGACAAAGGCAAAGAGGGTCAGACAAGGTCAAAGAGGGGCGGACAAGAGCAAAGAGGGGCGGAAATGGCAAAGAGGGGCGGACAAGGGCCAAGAGGGTCGGACAGGGGCAAAGAGAGGCGCACCACGGCAAAGAGGGGCGGACAAGGGCAAAGGTGTGCGGACAAGAGCAAAGAGGGGCGGAGAAGGGCAGAGAACACGGGACAGGGTCAAAGAGGGTCGGACAAGGGCAAAGAGGGTCGCACAAGGGCAAAGAGGGGCGGACAAGGGCAAAGAGGGGCGGAAAAGGGCAAAGAGGGGCGGAAAAGGGCAAAGAGGGGCGGAAAAGCGCAAAGGGGGCGGACAAGGGCAAAGAGGGGCGGACAAGGGCAAAGAGGGGTGGAGAAGGGCAAAGAAGGGGCGCAGAAGTGTGGAGAATATTGGACAAGGGCAAAGATGTGTGGACAAGTGCAAAGAGGGGCGGAGAAGAGCAAAGAGAGGCGGACAAGGGCAAAAAGTGTCGGAGAAGTGCGGAGAATACAGGACAAGGGCAAAGAGAGACGGACAAGGGCAAACAGGAGCAGACAAGGGCAAAGAGGGGATGGCAAGGGCAAGGATGGGCGGACAAGTGCAAATAGGGTCGGACAAAGGCAAAGAGGTGAGGACAAGGGTAAAGAGGGGCGGAGAAATATGGAGAATACGGGACAAGCGCAAAGAGGGGCGGACAAGGGCAAAGAGGGGCGGACAAGGGCAAAGAGGGGCGGACAAGGGCAAAAAGGTGCGGACGAGGGCAAAGAGGGTCGGACGAGGGCAAAGAGGGTCGGACAAGGCAAAGGACGGATGGACAATGGCAAAGAGTGACGGAGAACTACGGAGAATACGGGACAAGGGCAAAGAGGGGCGGACAAGGTAAAAGACGGGCGGAGAATTGAGGAGAACACGGGACAATGGCAAAGAGGGGCGGAGAAGGGCAAAGAGGGGCGGAGAACGGCAAAGAGGAGTGGACAAGGGCAAGGAGGGGCGGACAATGGCAAAGAGGGGCGGACAAGGGCAAAGAGGGACGGACAAGGGCAAAGAGGGACGGACAAGGGCAAAGAGCGGCGGAGAAGTGCGGAAAATACGGGACAAGTGCAAAGAATGGCGGACAAAGGCAAAGAGGGTCAGACAAGGTCAAAGAGGGGCGGACAAGAGCAAAGAGGGGCGGAAATGGCAAAGAGGGGCGGACAAGGGCCAAGAGGGCCGGACAGGGGCAAAGGTGTGCGGACAAGAGCAAAGAGGGGCGGAGAAGGGCGGAGAACACGGGACAGGGTCAAAGAGGGTCGGACAAGGGCAAAGAGGGGAGGACAAGGGCAAAGGGGGCGGAAAAGGGCAAAGAGGGGCGGACAAGGGCAAAGAGGTTCGGACATGGGCAAATAGGGGCAGAGAAGTGCTAAGAGGGGCGGAGAAGGGTAAAGAGTGTCAGACAAGGGCAGAGAATAGGGGACAAGATCAAAGATGGTCGGAAAAGGGCAAAGAGGGGCAAACAATGGCATAGAGAGGGGGACAAGGGCAAAGAGGGGCGGACAAGGGCAAAGAGGGTCAGACAAGGGCAAAGAGTGTCGGACAAGGGCAAAGAGGGTTGGACAAAGGCAAAGAGGGGCGGACAAGTGCAAAGAGGGTCGGACAAGGGCAAAGAGAGACGGAAAAGGGCAAAGAGGGGCAGAGAAGTGCGGAGAATACGTGACAAGGGCAAAGAGGGGCAAAGAAGTGCGGAGAATACGGGACAAGGGCAAAGAGGGGCGGACAAGGGGAAAGAGGTGCGGACAAGTGCAAAGAGTGTCAGACCAGGGCAAAGAGGGGCGGACAAGTGCAAAGAGTGTAAGACCAGGGCAAAGAGGGGCGGACAAGGGCAAAGAAGGGTGGACAAGTGAAAAGAGGGGCAGACAAGTGCGGAGAATAAGGGACAAGTGCAAAGGGGTGCGGAAAAGTGCAAACAGGGGCGGACAAGGGCAAATAGGGGCGAACAAGTGCAAAGAGGGCCGGAGAAATGCATAGAATATGGGACAAGGGCAAAGAGGGGCAGATAAGGGCAAAGAGGGTCGGACAAGGGCAAAGAGGGTCGGACAAGGGCAAAGAGGGTCGGACAAGGGCAAAGAGGGTCGGACAAGGGCAAAGAGGGTCGGACAAGTGCAAACAGGAACGAACAAGTGCAAAGAGGGGCGGACAAGGGCAAAGAGGGTTGGAGAAGGGCAAAGAAGGGGCGCAGAAGTGCAGAGAATACTGGACAAGGGCAAAGATGTGTGGACAAGTGCAAAGAGGGGCGGAGAAGAGCAAAGAGAGGCGGACAAGGGCAAAAAGTGTCGGAGAAGTGCGGAGAATACAGGACAAGGGCAAAGAGAGACGGACAAGGGCAAACAGGAGCAGACAAGGGCAAAGAGGGGATTGCAAGGGCAAGGATGGGCGGACAAGTGCAAAGAGGGTCGGACAAAGGCAAAGAGGTGAGGACAAGGGTAAAGAGGGGAGGAGAAATGCGGAGAATACGGGACAAGCGCAAAGAGGGGCGGACAAGGGCAAAGAAGGACGGACAACGGCAAAGAGGGTGGACAAGGGGAAAAAGGGGCGGACGAGGGCAAAGAGGGTCGGACAAGGCAAAGGACATACGGACAATGGCAAAGAGTGACGGAGAAGTACGGAGAATACGGGACAAGGGCAAAGAGGGGCGGACAAAGTAAAAGAGGGGCGGAGAATTGAGGAGAATACGGGACAAGGGCAAAGAGGGGCGGAGAAGGGCAAAGAGGGGCGGAGAAGGGCAAAGAGGAGTGGACAAGGGCAAAGACGGGCGGACAATGGCAAAGAGGGACGGACAAGTTCAAAGAGGGGCGGAGAAGTGCGGAAAATACGGGACAAGTGCAAAGAATGGCGGACAAAGGCAAAGAGGGTCAGACAAGGTCAAAGAGGGGCGGACAAGAGCAAAGAGGGGCGGAAATGGCAAAGAGGGGCGGACAAGGGCCAAGAGGGTCGGACAGGGGCAAAGAGAGGCGCACCACGGCAAAGAGGGGCGGACAAGGGCAAAGGTGTGCGGACAAGAGCAAAGAGGGGCGGAGAAGGGCAGAGAACACGGGACAGGGTCAAAGAGGGTCGGACAAGGGCAAAGAGGGTCGCACAAGGGCAAAGAGGGGCGGACAAGGGCAAAGAGGGGCGGAAAAGGGCAAAGAGGGGCGGAAAAGGGCAAAGAGGGGCGGAAAAGCGCAAAGGGGGCGGACAAGGGCAAAGAGGGGCGGACAAGGGCAAAGAGGGGTGGAGAAGGGCAAAGAAGGGGCGCAGAAGTGTGGAGAATATTGGACAAGGGCAAAGATGTGTGGACAAGTGCAAAGAGGGGCGGAGAAGAGCAAAGAGAGGCGGACAAGGGCAAAAAGTGTCGGAGAAGTGCGGAGAATACAGGACAAGGGCAAAGAGAGACGGACAAGGGCAAACAGGAGCAGACAAGGGCAAAGAGGGGATGGCAAGGGCAAGGATGGGCGGACAAGTGCAAATAGGGTCGGACAAAGGCAAAGAGGTGAGGACAAGGGTAAAGAGGGGCGGAGAAATATGGAGAATACGGGACAAGCGCAAAGAGGGGCGGACAAGGGCAAAGAGGGGCGGACAAGGGCAAAGAGGGGCGGACAAGGGCAAAAAGGTGCGGACGAGGGCAAAGAGGGTCGGACGAGGGCAAAGAGGGTCGGACAAGGCAAAGGACGGATGGACAATGGCAAAGAGTGACGGAGAACTACGGAGAATACGGGACAAGGGCAAAGAGGGGCGGACAAGGTAAAAGACGGGCGGAGAATTGAGGAGAACACGGGACAATGGCAAAGAGGGGCGGAGAAGGGCAAAGAGGGGCGGAGAACGGCAAAGAGGAGTGGACAAGGGCAAGGAGGGGCGGACAATGGCAAAGAGGGGCGGACAAGGGCAAAGAGGGACGGACAAGGGCAAAGAGGGACGGACAAGGGCAAAGAGCGGCGGAGAAGTGCGGAAAATACGGGACAAGTGCAAAGAATGGCGGACAAAGGCAAAGAGGGTCAGACAAGGTCAAAGAGGGGCGGACAAGAGCAAAGAGGGGCGGAAATGGCAAAGAGGGGCGGACAAGGGCCAAGAGGGCCGGACAGGGGCAAAGGTGTGCGGACAAGAGCAAAGAGGGGCGGAGAAGGGCGGAGAACACGGGACAGGGTCAAAGAGGGTCGGACAAGGGCAAAGAGGGGAGGACAAGGGCAAAGGGGGCGGAAAAGGGCAAAGAGGGGCGGAAAAGGGCAAAAAGGGGCGGAAAAGGGCAAAAAGGGGCGGAAAAGGGCAAAGAGGGGCGGAAAAGGGCAAAGAGGGGCGGAAAAGGGCAAAGAGGGGCGGAAAAGGGCAAAGAGGGGCGGACAAGGGCAAATAGAGACGGACAAGGGCATAGAGGGGCGGAGAATTGCTGAGAATACTGGACAAGTGCAAACAGGGTCGGAGAGGGCAAAGAGGGGCAGACAAGGGCAAAGAAGGGGCAGAGAAGTGCGGAGAATACTGGACAAGGGCAAAGATGTGTGGACAAGTGCAAAGAGGCGCGGAGAAGAGCAAAGAGGGGCGGACAAGGGCAAAGAGGTGCGGACAAGTGCAAAAAGGGTCGGAGAAGTGCGGAGAATACGGGACAAGGGCAAAGAGGGGCGGACAAGGGCAAAGAGTGGCGGACAAGTGCAAAAAGGGTCGGAGAAGCGCGGAGAATACGGGACAAGGGCAAAGAGGGTCGGACAAGGGTAAAGGGGGCGGAGAAGCGCAAAGAGGGGCAGACAAGGGCAAAGAGGGGTGGACAAGGGCAAAGAGGGGACGAAAAGCGCAAAGAGGTGCGGACAAGGGCAACGAGGGGCAGATATGGTCAAAGAGGGGCCGACAAGGGCAAAGAGGGTCGGACAAGTACAAAGAGGGGCCTACAAGAGCAATGAGGGGCGAACAAGTGCTTAGAATTCGGGAAAAGGGTAAAGAGTGGCGGAGAATTGCGGAGAATACGGGACAAAAGCAAAGAGGGGCAGAGAAGTGTGGAAAATGTGGGACAATTGCAAAGATAGGCGGACAAGGGCAAAGGGGGGCGGACAAGGGCAAAGAGGGGCGCACAAGTGCAAAGAGGTGCGGACAAGTGCAAAGAAGGGCGGAGAAATGCAGAGAATATGGGACAAGGGCAAAGAGGGGCGGACAAGGGCAAAAAGGGGCGGAGAAGTGCAAAGAGGAGCGGAGAAAATCAAAGAGGGTCGGACAAGTGCAAAGAGGGGAGGACCAGATTAAAGAGGGGCGGACAAGGGCAAATAGGGGCGGAAAAGTGCAAAGAGGGTCGGACAAGAGTAAAGAGGTGCGGACAAAGGCGGAGAACAAGGGAAAGGATCAAAGAGGGTAGGACAAATGTAAAGAGGGACGGATAAGTGCAAAGAGGGGCGGACAAGAGCAAAGGTGTGCGCACAAGAGCAAAGAGGGGCGGAGAAGGGCAAAGAAGGGCGGAGAAGGGCAAAGAGGGGCGGACAAGGGCAAAGAGGGGCGGACCAGGGCAAAGAGGGGTGGAGAAGTGCGGAAAATACTGGACAAGGGCAAAGAGTGGCAAACAAGGGCAAAGAGGGACGGACCAGAGCAAAGAGGGGCGGACAAGGGCAAAGAGGGGCGGAGAATTGCGGAGAATACGGGACAAGGGCAAAGAGGGGTGGACAAGGGCAAAGACGGGCGGACAAGGGAAAGGACGGGCGGACAATGGCAAAGAGTGACGGAGAAGTACGGTTAACACGGGA
The DNA here is from genome assembly GCF_032191515.1 of Phaenicophaeus curvirostris. NCBI lineage: Eukaryota > Metazoa > Chordata > Aves > Cuculiformes > Cuculidae > Phaenicophaeus > Phaenicophaeus curvirostris. The sequence continues at coordinate 20,759 of NW_027206838.1, forward strand.
CAAGGGCAAAGAGGGGCGGATAAGGGCAAAGACGGGCGGACAAGGGCAAAGAGGGGCGGACAAGGGGAAAGACTGCCAGACAAAAGCAAACACGGGCGGCCAACGGCAAAGACGGGCGGACAAGGGCAAAGAGTGATGGAGAATTGCGGAGAATACGGGACAAGGGCAAAGAGGGTCAGACAAGGGCAAAGAGGGGCAGACAAGGGAAAAGAGGGGCAGACAAGGGAAAAGAGGGGCGGAGAATTGAGGAGAATACTGGATAAGTGCAAAGAGGGGCGGAGAAGTGCAAAGAGGGGCGGAGAAATGCAAAGAGGAGTGGACAAGGGCAAAGAGGTGCGGACAAGAGCAAAGAGGGGCTGACCAGGGCAAAGAGGGGCGGAGAAAAGCATAGAGCGGCGGAGAAGTGCGGAAAAAACGGGACAAGGGCAAATAGAGGCGGACAAGGGCAAAGAGGGTCGCACAAATGTCATGGATGGGCGGACAAGTGCAAAGAGGTTCGGACAAGGGCAAAGAGGGGCGGACAAGGGCAAAGAGGGGCGGAAAAGTGCAAAGAGGGGCGGACAAAGGCAAAGAGGGGTGGACAAGTGCAAAGAGGTGCAGACAAGGGCAAAGACGGGCGGACAAGGGCAAATAGGGATGTACAAGGGCAAAGAGGGTCGGACAAGGGTAAAGAAGGGTGGAGAAGGGTTTAGAATACGGGACAGTGTCAAAGAGGGTCGGACAAGGGCAAAGAAGGGCGGACAGGGTCAAAGAAGGGGCGGAGAAGTTCAGAGAATATGGGACAAGTGTAAAGGGGGGCGGACAAGGGCCAAGATGGGCGGACAAGTTCAAATACGAGCAGACAAGAGCAAAGAGGCACGGACAATGGCAAAGAGGGGTGGACAAGGGCAAAGAGGGGCGGACAAGAGAAGGAGGGGCGGAAAAGGGCAAAGAGGTTCGGACAAGTGCTAAGAGGGGCGGAGAAGTTCAGAGAATACGGGACAAGGTCAAAGAGGATCGGACAAGGGCAAAGAGGAGTGGACAAAGGCAAAGAATGGCGGACAAGGGCAAAGAAGGGCGGACATGGCAAAGAGGTGCAGACAAGGGCGGAGAAATAGGGACAAGGACAAAGCGGTTCAGAACAGGGGAAAGAAGGTCAGAAAAGGGCAAAGAGGGTCGGAAAAGGGCAAAGAAGGGCGACAAGTGAAAAGAGGTGCGGAAAAGGGCAAAGAGGGGCGAAAAGTGAAAAGAGGGACGGACAAGGGAAAAGAGGGTTGGAAGAGGGCACAGAGGGGCGGAAAAAGGCAAAGAGGGGTGTTGAAGTGTGGAGAATAAGGGACAATGGCAAAGAGGGGCGGAGAATAGCAGAGAATACGGGACAAGGGCAAACAGGGGCGGACAAAGGCAAAGAGGGGCGGAAAAGGGCAAAGAGGGGCGGAAAATACGGGACAAGGGCAAAGAGGGGCGGACAAGGGCAAGCGGTGCGGAGAAGTGCAGAGAATACAGGACAAGGGCAAAGAGGGGCGGACAAGGGCAAAGAGGGGCGGACAAGGGCAAAGAGGGGCGGACAAGGGCAAAGAGGGGCGGACAAGGGCACAGAGGGGTGCACAAGGGCACAGAGGGGCGGACAAGGGCAAAGAAGGGCGTATAAGGGCAAAGAGGGGCGGAGAAGGGCAAAGAGGGTTGTAAAAGGGCAAAGAGGTGCGGAGAAGCACAAAGGGGGTGTATAAGGGCAAAGACGGGCGGACAAGGGCAAAGACGGGCGGACAAGGGCAAAGAGTGACGGCGAATTACGGAGAATACGGGAAAAGGGCAAACAGGGGCGGATAAGGGCAAAGAAGTGCGACAAGGAAGAAGAGGGGCGGACAAGGGCAAAGAGGGGCGGACAAGGGCAAAGAGTGGAGGACAAGTGTAAGGAGGTGTTGACCAAGGCAAAGAGGGGCAGACAAGGGCAAAAAGGGGCGGAGAAGTGCAAAGAGGAGCGGAGAAAAGCAAAGAGGGTCGGACAAGGGCAAATAGGGGCGGAAAAGGGCAAAGAGGGTCGGACAAGAGTAAAGAGGTGCGGACAAAGGCGGAGAACAAGGGAAAGGATCAAAGAGGGTAGGACAAATGTAAAGAGGGACGGATAAGTGCAAAGAGGGGCGGACAAGAGCAAAGGTGTGCGCACAAGAGCAAAGAGGGGCGGAGAAGGGCAAAGAGGGGCGGACAAGGGCAAAGAGGGGCGGACAAGGGCAAAGAGGGGCGGACAAGGGCAAAGAGGGGCGGACAAGGGCAAAGAGGGGCGGACAAGGGCAAAGAGGGGCGGACAAGGGCAAAGAGGGGCGGACAAGGGCAAAGAGGGGCGGACAAGGGCAAAGAGGGGCGGACAAGGGCAAAGAGGGGCGGACAAGGGCAAAGAGGGGCGGACATGCGCAAAGAGGGGTGGAGAAGTGCGGAAAATACTGGACAAGGGCAAAGAGTGGCAAACAAGGCCAAAGAGGGACGGACCAGAGCAAAGAGGGGCGGACAAGGGCAAAGAGGGGCGGAGAATTGCAGAGAATACAGGACAAGGGCAAAGAGGGGTGGACAAGGGCAAAGACGGGCGGACAAGGGAAAGGACGGGCGGACAATGGCAAAGAGTGACGGAGAAGTACAGTTAATATGGGACAAGGGCAAAGAGGGGCGGATAAGGGCAAAGACGGGCGGATAAGGGCAAAGGCGGGCGGACAAGGGCAAAGAGGGGCGGACAAGGGGAAAGACTGCCGGACAAAAGCAAACACGGGCGGCCAACGGCAAAGACGGGCGGACAAGGGCAAAGAGTGATGGAGAATTGCGGAGAATACGGGACAAGGGCAAAGAGGGTCAGACAAGGGCAAAGAGGGGCGGACAAGGTAAAAGAGGGGCGGAAAATTGAGGAGAATACTGGATAAGTGCAAAGAGGGGCGGAGAAGTGCAAAGAGGGGCGGAGAAATGCAAAGAGGAGTGGACAAGAGCAAAGAGGTGCGGACAAGAGCAAAGAGGGGCGGAAAAGGGCAAAGAGGGGCGGAAAAGGGCAAAGAGGGGCTGACCAGGGCAAAGAGGGGCGGAGAAAAGCATAGAGGGGCGGAGAAGTGCGGAAAAAACGGGACAAGGGCAAATAGAGGCGGACAAGGGCAAAGAGGGTCGCACAAATGTCATGGATGGGCGGACAAGTGCAAAGAGGTTCGGACAAGGGCAAAGAGGGGCGGACAAGGGCAAAGAGTGCCGGAGAAATGCAGAGAATATGGGACAAGGGCAAAGAGGGGGGAAAAGGGCAAAGAGGGCCGCACAAGGACAAAGAGGGGCGGACAAGTGTAAGGAGGTGTGGACCAGGGCAAAGAGGGGCTTACAAGTGCAAAAAGGGACGGAGAAGTGCAAAGAGGAGCGGACAAAAGCAAAGAGGGGCGAACAAGTGCAAAGAGGGGCGGACCAGGGTTAAGAGGGGTGGACAAGTGCAAAGAGGGGCGGACAAGCGCAAAGAGGGGCCTAGAAGGGCAATGAGGGGGGGACAAGTGCTTTGAATACGGGAAAAGTGCAAAGAGGGGCGGAGAATTGCAGAGAATACGGGACAAGGGCAAAGAGGGGCGGAGAAGTGCAAAGAAGGGCGGAAAAGGGCAAAGAGGGCTGGCAAAGTGCAAAGAGGGGCGGAAAAGTGCAAATAGGGGCCGAGAACACGGGACAAGGGTAAAGAGGGGCGGACAAGGGAAAGCGGAGCTGAGAAGCGCGGAGAATACGGGACAAGGGCAAAGGGGTGGACAAGGGCAAAGATGGTCGGACAAGGGCAAAGAGGGACAGACAAGGGCACAGCGGTGTGAACAAGGTCAAAGAGGGGCGGACAAGAGCAAAGAGGGTTGGAAAAGGGCAAAGAGGTGCGGACAAGGGCAAAGATGGGCGGACAAGCAAAAACGGGGTGTATAAGGGCAAAGAGGGGACGACAAGGCCAAAGAGGGGCGGACAAGAGCAAAGAGGGGCGGACAAGGGCAAAAAAGGGCGGACAGGGGCAAAAAATGGGCGGAGGATTTCGGAGAATAGGGGAAAAGGGCAAAGAGGGGCGGACAAGGGCAAAGACGGATGGAAAAAGACAAAGAGGGGCGGAGAATACGGGACAAGGGCAAATAGGGATGTACAAGGGCAAAGAGGGTCGGACAAGGGTAAAGAAGGGTGGAGAAGGGTTGAGAATACGAGACAGTGTCAAAGAGGGTCGGACAAGGGCAAAGAGGGTCTGACAAGGGCAAAGAAGGGCAGACAGGGTCAAAGAAGGGGCGGAGAAGTTCAGAGAATATGGGACAAGTGTAAAGAGGGGCGGACAAGGGCCAAGATGGGCGGACAAGTTCAAATACGAGCAGACAAGGGCAAAGAGGCACGGACAATGGCAAAGAGGGGTGGACAAGGGCAAAGAGGGGCAGACAAGGGAAAGAGGGGAGGACAAGGGCAAAGAGGGATGGACAAGTGGAAAGAGGGGCGGACAAGGGCAAAGAGGGATGGACAAGGGCAAAGAGGGGCAGACAAGAGCAAAGAGGGGGGGACAAGGGCACAGAGGGGTGGACAATTGTGGAGAACACGGGACAAGGGCAAAGAGGGGCGGACAAGGGCAAAGAGGTGCGGAGAAGTGCGGAGAATACAGGACAAGGAGATAGAGTTGCGGACAAGAGCAAAGAAGGGTGGACAAGAGCAAAGAGGGTCGGACAAGGGCAGAGCGGGGTGGACAAGGGCAAAGATGGGCGGACAAGGGCAAAGAGGGGCGGACAAGGGCAAAGAGGGTCGGACAAGAGAAAAGAGGGGCGGACAAGTTCAAAAAGTGGCGGACAAGGAAGAAGACGGGCGGACAAGTGCAATGATGGGCGGACAAGGGCAAAGAGGGTCGGACAAAGGCAAAGAGGTGCGGGCAAGGTCAAATAGGGGCGAACAATTGCAAAGAGGGACGAACAAGGGCAAAGAGGGGTGGACATGGGCTAAAAGGGGCGGACCAGGGCAAAGAGGGGCGGACAAGGGTAAAGAGGTGCGGACAAGGGAAAGGAAGGGCTGACAATGGGAAAGAGTGACGGAGAAGTACGGAGAATACGGGACAAGGGCAAAGAGGGGCGGATAAGGGCAAAGACGGGCGGACAAGTTCAAAGAGGGGCGGAGAAGGGGAAAGACGGGCAGACAAGTGTAAGGGGGTGTGGACCAGGGAAAAGAGGGGCGGACAAGGGCAAAAAGGGGCGGAGAAGTGCAAAGAGGAGCGGACAAAAGCAAAGAGGGGCGGACAAGTGCAAAGAGGGGCGGACCAGGGTAAAGAGGGGTGGACAAGTGCAAATAGGGGCGGACAAGCGCAAAGAGGGTCGGACAAGGGCAAAGAGGGGCGGACAAGGGCAAAGAGGAGAGGACAAGGGCAGAGACGGGCGAACAAGGGCAAAGAGTGGCGGAGAAAGGGCGAAGAGGGGCGGAAAATGGCAAAGAGGGGCGGACAAGGGCAAAGAGGGGCGGACAAGGGCAAAGAGGGGCGGACAAGGGCAAAGAGGGGCGGACAAGGGCAAAGAGGGGCGGACAAGGGCAAAGAGGGGCGGACAAGGGCAAAGAGGGGCGGACAAGAGCAAAGAGGGGCGGACAAGTTCAAAAAGTGTCGGAAAAGGAAGAAGACGGGCGGACAAGGGCAATGACGGGCGGACAAGGGCAAAGAGGGTCGGACAAAGGCAAAGAGGTGCGGGCAAGGGCAAAGAGGGGCGGAGAAGTGCGGAGAATAGCGGACAAGGGCAAAGAGGGATGGACAACGGCAAAGAGGGACAAACAAGGGGAAAGAGGGGTGGACAAGGGCAAAAAGTGTCGCACAAGTGCAAAGAGGTTCGGACAAGGGCAAGGAGGGGAGGACAACGGCAAAGAGGGGCGGACAAGGGATAAGAGGGGCGGACAAGGGCAAAGAGGGGAGGAAAAGCACAAAGAGGGGCGGACAAGTGCAAAGAGGGGTGGACAAGGGCAAAGACGGGAGGAAAAGTGCAAAGAGGGGCTACAAGGCAATGAGGGGGGGAGAAGTGCATAGAATACTGGAAAAGGGTAAGGACGGGCGGAGAAGTGTGGACAATGTGGGACAATGGCAAAGAGGGGCGCAAAAGGGCAAAGAGGTGCGGACAAGTGTAAGGAGGTGTGGACCAGGGAAAAGAGGGGCGGACAAGGGCAAAAAGGGGCGGAGAAGTGCAAAGAGGAGCAGACCAGGGTAACGAGGGGTGGACAAGTGCAAATAGGGGCGGACAAGCGCAAAGAGGGTCGGACAAGTGTAAAGAGGGTCGGACAAGTGCAAAGAGGGGCGGAAAAATGGCAAAGGTGTGCGGACAAGAGCAAAGAGGGGCGGAAAAGGGCAAAGAGGGGCGGACAGGGACAAAGAGGTTCGGACAAGGGCAAAGAGGGGCGGACAAGGGCAAAGAGGGGCGACAAGGGCAAAGAGGGGCGGACAAAGGCAAAGAGGGGGTGGACAAGTGCAAAGAGGTGCAGACAAGGGCAAAGACGGGCGGACAAGGCAAAGACGGATGGAAAAAGACAAAGAGGGGCGGACAAGGGTAAAGAAGGGTGGAGAAGGGTTTAGAATACGGGACAGTGTCAAAGAGGGTCGGACAAGGGCAAAGAAGGGCGGACAGGGTCAAAGAAGGGGCGGAGAAGTTCAGAGAATATGGGACAAGTGTAAAGGGGGGCGGACAAGGGCCAAGATGGGCGGACAAGTTCAAATACGAGCAGACAAGAGCAAAGAGGCACGGACAATGGCAAAGAGGGGCGGACAAGAGAAGGAGGGGCGGAAAAGGGCAAAGAGGTTCGGACAAGTGCTAAGAGGGGCGGAGAAGTTCAGAGAATACGGGACAAGGTCAAAGAGGATCGGACAAGGGCAAAGAGGAGTGGACAAAGGCAAAGAATGGCGGACAAGGGCAAAGAAGGGCGGACAAGGGCAAAGAAGGGCGGACATGGCAAAGAGGTGCAGACAAGGGCGGAGAAATAGGGACAAGGACAAAGCGGTTCAGAACAGGGGAAAGAAGGTCAGAAAAGGGCAAAGAGGGTCGGAAAAGGGCAAAGAAGGGCGACAAGTGAAAAGAGGTGCGGAAAAGGGCAAAGAGGGGCGAAAAGTGAAAAGAGGGACGGACAAGGGAAAAGAGGGTTGGAAGAGGGCACAGAGGGGCGGAAAAAGGCAAAGAGGGGTGTTGAAGTGTGGAGAATAAGGGAAAATGGCAAAGAGGGGCGGAGAATAGCAGAGAATACGGGACAAGGGCAAACAGGGGCGGACAAAGGCAAAGAGGGGCGGAAAAGGGCAAAGAGGGGCGGAAAATACGGGACAAGGGCAAAGAGGGGCGGACAAGGGCAAGCGGTGCGGAGAAGTGCGGAGAATACAGGACAAGGGCAAAGAGGGGCGGACAAGGGCAAAGAGGGGCGGACAAGGGCAAAGAGGGGCGGACAAGGGCACAGAGGGGTGCACAAGGGCACAGAGGGGCGGACAAGGGCAAAGAAGGGCGTATAAGGGCAAAGAGGGGGCGAGAAGGGCAAAGAGGGTTGTAAAAGGGCAAAGAGGTGCGGACAAGGGCAAAGAGGTGCGGACAAGCACAAAGGGGGTGTATAAGGGCAAAGACGGGCGGACAAGGGCAAAGAGTGACGGCGAATTACGGAGAATACGGGAAAAGGGCAAACAGGGGCGGATAAGGGCAAAGAAGTGCGACAAGGAAGAAGAGGGGCGGACAAGGGCAAAGAGGGGCGGACAAGGGCAAAGAGTGGAGGACAAGTGTAAGGAGGTGTTGACCAAGGCAAAGAGGGGCAGACAAGGGCAAAAAGGGGCGGAGAAGTGCAAAGAGGAGCGGAGAAAAGCAAAGAGGGTCGGACAAGGGCAAATAGGGGCGGAAAAGGGCAAAGAGGGTCGGACAAGAGTAAAGAGGTGCGGACAAAGGCGGAGAACAAGGGAAAGGATCAAAGAGGGTAGGACAAATGTAAAGAGGGACGGATAAGTGCAAAGAGGGGCGGACAAGAGCAAAGGTGTGCGCACAAGAGCAAAGAGGGGCGGAGAAGGGCAAAGAGGGGCGGAGAAGGGCAAAGAGGGACGGACAAGGGCAAAGAGGGGCGGACAAGGGCAAAGAGGGGCGGACAAGGGCAAAGAGGGGCGGACAAGGGCAAAGAGGGGCGGACAAGGGCAAAGAGGGGCGGACAAGGCAAAGAGGGGCGGACATGCGCAAAGAGGGGTGGAGAAGTGCGGAAAATACTGGACAAGGGCAAAGAGTGGCAACAAGGCCAAAGAGGGACGGACCAGAGCAAAGAGGGGCGACAAGGGCAAAGAGGGGCGGAGAATTGCAGAGAATACAGGACAAGGGCAAAGAGGGGTGGACAAGGGCAAAGACGGGCGGACAAGGGAAAGGACGGGCGGACAATGGCAAAGAGTGACGGAGAAGTACAGTTAATATGGGACAAGGGCAAAGAGGGGCGGATAAGGGCAAAGACGGGCGGATAAGGGCAAAGGCGGGCGGACAAGGGCAAGAGGGGCGGACAAGGGGAAAGACTGCCGGACAAAAGCAAACACGGGCGGCCAACGGCAAAGACGGGCGGACAAGGGCAAAGAGTGATGGAGAATTGCGGAGAATACGGGACAAGGGCAAAGAGGGTCAGACAAGGGCAAAGAGGGGCGGACAAGGTAAAAGAGGGGCGGAAAATTGAGGAGAATACTGGATAAGTGCAAAGAGGGGCGGAGAAGTGCAAAGAGGGGCGGAGAAATGCAAAGAGGAGTGGACAAGAGCAAAGAGGTGCGGACAAGAGCAAAGAGGGGCGGAAAAGGGCAAAGAGGGGCGGAAAAAGCAAAGAGGGGCTGACCAGGGCAAAGAGGGGCGGAGAAAAGCATAGAGGGGCGGAGAAGTGCGGAAAAAACGGACAAGGGCAAATAGAGGCGGACAAGGGCAAAGAGGGTCGCACAAATGTCATGGATGGGCGGACAAGTGCAAAGAGGTTCGGACAAGGGCAAAGAGGGGCGGACAAGGGCAAAGAGTGCCGGAGAAATGCAGAGAATATGGGACAAGGGCAAAGAGGGGGGGAAAAGGGCAAAGAGGGCCGCACAAGGACAAAGAGGGGCGGACAAGTGTAAGGAGGTGTGGACCAGGGCAAAGAGGGGCTTACAAGTGCAAAAAGGACGGAGAAGTGCAAAGAGGAGCGGACAAAAGCAAAGAGGGGCGAACAAGTGCAAAGAGGGGCGGACCAGGGTTAAGAGGGGTGGACAAGTGCAAAGAGGGGCGGACAAGCGCAAAGAGGGGCCTAGAAGGGCAATGAGGGGGGGACAAGTGCTTTGAATACGGGAAAAGTGCAAAGAGGGGCGGAGAATTGCAGAGAATACGGGACAAGGGCAAAGAGGGGCGGAGAAGTGCAAAGAAGGGCGGAAAAGGGCAAAGAGGGCTGGCAAAGTGCAAAGAGGGGCGGAAAAGTGCAAATAGGGGCCGAGAACACGGACAAGGGTAAAGAGGGGCGGACAAGGGAAAGGAAGGGCTGACAATGGGAAAGAGTGACGGAGAAGTACGGAGAATACGGGACAAGGGCAAAGAGGGGCGGATAAGGGCAAAGACGGGCGGACAAGTTCAAAGAGGGGCGGAGAAGGGGAAAGACGGGCGGACAAGTGTAAGGGGGTGTGGACCAGGGAAAAGAGGGGCGGACAAGGGCAAAAAGGGGCGGAGAAGTGCAAAGAGGAGCGGACAAAAGCAAAGAGGGGCGACAAGTGCAAAGAGGGGCGGACCAGGGTAAAGAGGGGTGGACAAGTGCAAATAGGGGCGGACAAGCGCAAAGAGGGTCGGACAAGGGCAAAGAGGGGCGGACAAGGGCAAAGAGGAGAGGACAAGGGCAGAGACGGGCGAACAAGGGCAAAGAGTGGCGGAGAAAGGGCGAAGAGGGGCGGAAAATGGCAAAGAGGGGCGGAAAATGGCAAAGAGGGGCGGAAAATGGCAAAGAGGGGCGGACAAGGGCAAAGAGGGGCGGACAAGGGCAAAGAGGGGCGGACAAGGGCAAAGAGGGGCGGACAAGGGCAAAGAGGGGCGGACAAGAGCAAAGAGGGGCGGACAAGTTCAAAAAGTGTCGGACAAGGAAGAAGACGGGCGGACAAGGGCAATGACGGGCGGACAAGGGCAAAGAGGGTCGGACAAAGGCAAAGAGGTGCGGGCAAGGGCAAAGAGGGGCGGAGAAGTGCGGAGAATAGCGGACAAGGGCAAAGAGGGATGGACAACGGCAAAGAGGGACAAACAAGGGGAAAGAGGGGTGGACAAGGGCAAAAAGTGTCGCACAAGTGCAAAGAGGTTCGGACAAGGGCAAGGAGGGGAGGACAACGGCAAAGAGGGGCGGACAAGGGATAAGAGGGGCGGACAAGGGCAAAGAGGGGAGGAAAAGCACAAAGAGGGGCGGACAAGTGCAAAGAGGGGTGGACAAGGGCAAAGACGGGAGGAAAAGTGCAAAGAGGGGCCTACAAGGGCAATGAGGGGGGGAGAAGTGCATAGAATACTGGAAAAGGGTAAGGACGGGCGGAGAAGTGTGGACAATGTGGGACAATGGCAAAGAGGGGCGCAAAAGGGCAAAGAGGTGCGGACAAGTGTAAGGAGGTGTGGACCAGGGAAAAGAGGGGCGGACAAGGGCAAAAAGGGGCGGAGAAGTGCAAAGAGGAGCAGACCAGGGTAACGAGGGGTGGACAAGTGCAAATAGGGGCGGACAAGCGCAAAGAGGGTCGGACAAGTGTAAAGAGGGTCGGACAAGTGCAAAGAGGGGCGGAAAAATGGCAAAGGTGTGCGGACAAGAGCAAAGAGGGGCGGAGAAGGGCAAAGAGGGGCGGAAAAGGGCAAAGAGGGGCGGACAGGGACAAAGAGGTTCGGACAAGGGCAAAGAGGGGCGGACAAGGGCAAAGAGGGGCGGACAAGGGCAAAGAGGGGCGGACAAGTGAAAGGACGGGCTGACAATGGCAAAGAGTGACGGAGAAGTACGGAGAATACGGGACAAGGGCAAAGAGGGGCGGATAAGGGCAAAGACGGGCGGACAATAAAAAGAGGGGCGGACAAGGGGAAAGACGGGTGGACAAGGGAAAAGATGGGCGGCCAAGGGCAAAGATGGGCGGACAAGTGCAAAGAGTGATGGAGAATTGCGGAGAATACGGGACAAGGGCAAAGAGGGTCAGACAAGGGCAAAGAGGGGCGGACAAGGGAAAAGAGGGTCGGAGAATTGAGGAGAATACGGGACAAGGGCAAAGACGGGCGGAGAATGGCAAAGAGGGGCGGAGAAAGGCAAAGAAGAGTGGACAAGTTCAAAGAGGGGTAGACAAGAGCAAAGAAGGGCGGAAAAGGGCAGAGAGGGTCGGAAACAGCAAAGAGGGGCAGACCAGGGCAAAGAGAGGCGGACCAGGGCAAAGAGGGGCGGACAAGGGCAAAGACGGGCGGACAATGGCAAAGACGGGCGGACTAGGTCAAAGAGGGGCGGACAAGGGCAAAGAGGGGCGGACAAGGGCAAAGAGGGGCGGACAAGGGCAAAGAGGGGCGGAGAAGTGCGGAGAGTACGGGACAAGGTCAAAGAGGGGTGCTCAAAGGCAAAGAGGGGCGGACAAGGGCAAAAAAGGGGCGGACAAGGGGAAAGAGGTGCGGACAAGGACAAAGAGTGGCGGACAATGGCAAAGAGGGGCGGACAATTATCAAGAGGCGCAGAAAAGGGCAAAGAGTGGCCGACAAGGGGAAAAAGTGGCGGACAAGGGGAAAAATGAGCGGAAAAGTGCAAAGAGGGGCGGACAAGGGCAAAGAGGGGCGGACAAGGGCAAAGAGGGGCGGACAAGGGCAAAGAGGGGCGGACAAGGGCAAAGAGGGGCGGACAAGGGCAAAGAGGGGCAGACAAGGGCAAAGAGGGGCGGAAATGGCAAAGACGGGCGGACAAGTGCAAAGAGTTTCGGACAAGGGCAAAGGTGTGCGGACAAGAGCAAAGAGGGGCGGAGAAGTGCGGAGAACACGGGACAGGGTCAAAGAGGGTCGGACAAGGGCAAAGATGTGCGGACAAGGGCAAAGAGGGTCGGACAAGGGCAAAGAGGGGCGGAGAAGTGCAAAGAGGGGCGGAGAAGAGCAAAGAGGGGCGGAGAAGTGCAAAGAGGGGCGGACAAGTGCAAAGACGGGCGCACAAGGGCAAAGAGGGGCGGAGAAGGGCAGAGAATACAGGACAGGGGCAAAGAGTTGCGGACAAGTGCAAAGAGGGTCGGAAAAGTGCAAAGAGCGGCGGACAAGGGAAAAGAGGAGAGGACAACGGCAAAGAGAGGCGGACAAGGTCATAGAGGGGCAGAGAAGAGGAAAGAGGGGCGGAGAAGTGCGGAAAATAAGGGACAAAGGCAAAGAGGGTCGGAGAAGTGCGAAGAGTGTCGGACAAGGGCAATAAGTGGCGGACAAAGGCAAAGAGGGTCGGAGAAGTGCAAAGAGTGTCGGACAAGGGCAATAAGGGACGGAAAAGTGCAAAGAGGGGTGGACAAGGGCAAAGAGGTTTGGACAAGGGCAAATAGGGGCGGAGAAGTGCTAAGAGGGGCGGAGAATGGTAAAGAGTGTCAGACAAGGGCGGAGAACACGGGACAAGATCAAAGATGGTTGGAAAAGGACAAAGAGGGGCGGAAAATGGCATAGAGGGGGGGACAAGGGCAAAGAGGGGCGGACAAGAGCAAAGAGTGTCAGACAAGGGCAAAGAGTGTCAGACAAGGGCAAAGAGTGTCAGACAAGGGCAAAGAGTGTCAGACAAGGGGAAAGAGGGTTGGACAAAGGCAAAGAGGGGCAGACAAGTGCAAAGAGGGTCGGACAAGGGCAAAGAGGGGCTAAGAAGTGCGGAGAATACGGGACAAGGGCAAAGAGGGGCTAAGAAGTGCGGAGAATACGGGACAAGGGCAAAGAGGGGCGGACAAGGGGAAAGAGGTGCGGACAAGTGCAAAGAGGGGCGGAGAACTGCAAAGAGGGGCAGAAAAGTGCAAAGAGTGTCATACCAGGGCAAAGAGGGGCGGACAAGGGCAAAGAAGGGTGGACAAGGGCAAAGAGGGGCAGACAAGTGCGGAGAATACGGGACAAGTGCAAAGGGGGCCGGAAAAGTGCAAAAAGGGGCGGACAAGGGCAAATAGGGGCGGACAAGTGCAAAGAGTGGCGGAGAATTGCAAAGAAAACGGGACAAGGGCAAAGCGGGTCGGACAAGGGCAAAGAGGTGCGGAGAAGTTGGTAGAATAAAGGACAAGGGCAAAGAGGGGCGGAGAAGGGCAAAGAGGGGCGGACAAAGGGAAAGAGGGGCGCACAAGGGCAAAGAGGGGCGCAAAAGTACAAAGAGGGGCACACAAGTGCAAAGAGGGGTAGACAAGGGCAAAGGGGGAGGAAAAGGGCTAAGAAAGGCGGACAAGGGCAAAGAGGGGCAGATAAGGGCAAAGAGGGTCTGACAAGGGCAAAGAGGGTCGGACAAGGGCAAAGAGGGGCGTACAAGTGCAAACAGGGACGAACAAGTGCAAAGAGGGGCGGAGAAGGGCAAAGAGGGGCGGAGAAGGGCAAAGAGGGGCGGAGAAGGGCAAAGAAGGGGAGGAGAAGTGCGGAGAATACTGGACAAGGGCAAAGATGTGTGGACATTTGCAAAGAGGGGCGGAGAAGAGCAAAGAGGGACGGAAAAGGGCAAAGAGAGGCGGACAAGGGCAAAAAGGGTCGGAGAAGTGCGGAGAATACGGGACAAGGGCAAAGAGAGACAGACAAGGGCAAACAGGATCAGACAAGGGCAAAGATGGGAAGGCAAGGGCAAGGATGGGCGGACAAGTGCAAAGAGGGGCTGACAAGGGCAAAGAGGGACGGACAACGACAAAGAGGGGCGGAACAGGGCAAAAAGGGGGGGACCAAGGCAAAGAGGGTCGGACAAGGGAAATGACGGGCGGACAATTGCAAAGAGTGACGGAGAAGTACGGAGAATACGGGACAAGTGCAAAGAGGGGCGGACAAGCGAAAAGAGGAGCGGAGAATTGAGGAGAATACGGGACAAGGGCAAAGAGGGGCGGAGAAGGACAAAGAGGGGCAGAAAAAGCATAGAGGGGCGGAGAAGCACGGAAAAAACGGGACAAGTACAAAGAGGGGCGGACAAGGGCAAAGAGGTTCGGACATGGGCAAATAGGGGCAGAGAAGTGCTAAGAGGGGCGGAGAAGGGTAAAGAGTGTCAGACAAGGGCAGAGAATAGGGGACAAGATCAAAGATGGTCGGAAAAGGGCAAAGAGGGGCAAACAATGGCATAGAGAGGGGGACAAGGGCAAAGAGGGGCGGACAAGGGCAAAGAGGGTCAGACAAGGGCAAAGAGTGTCGGACAAGGGCAAAGAGGGTTGGACAAAGGCAAAGAGGGGCGGACAAGTGCAAAGAGGGTCGGACAAGGGCAAAGAGAGACGGAAAAGGGCAAAGAGGGGCAGAGAAGTGCGGAGAATACGTGACAAGGGCAAAGAGGGGCAAAGAAGTGCGGAGAATACGGGACAAGGGCAAAGAGGGGCGGACAAGGGGAAAGAGGTGCGGACAAGTGCAAAGAGTGTCAGACCAGGGCAAAGAGGGGCGGACAAGTGCAAAGAGTGTAAGACCAGGGCAAAGAGGGGCGGACAAGGGCAAAGAAGGGTGGACAAGTGAAAAGAGGGGCAGACAAGTGCGGAGAATAAGGGACAAGTGCAAAGGGGTGCGGAAAAGTGCAAACAGGGGCGGACAAGGGCAAATAGGGGCGAACAAGTGCAAAGAGGGCCGGAGAAATGCATAGAATATGGGACAAGGGCAAAGAGGGGCAGATAAGGGCAAAGAGGGTCGGACAAGGGCAAAGAGGGTCGGACAAGGGCAAAGAGGGTCGGACAAGGGCAAAGAGGGTCGGACAAGTGCAAAGAGGGTCGGACAAGGGCAAAGAGGGGCGGACAAGGGCAAAGAGGGGCGGACAAGGGCAAAGAGGGTTGGAGAAGGGCAAAGAAGGGGCGCAGAAGTGCGGAGAATACTGGACAAGGGCAAAGATGTGTGGACAAGTGCAAAGAGGGGCGGAGAAGAGCAAAGAGAGGCGGACAAGGGCAAAAAGTGTCGGAGAAGTGCGGAGAATACAGGACAAGGGCAAAGAGAGACGGACAAGGGCAAACAGGAGCAGACAAGGGCAAAGAGGGGATTGCAAGGGCAAGGATGGGCGGACAAGTGCAAAGAGGGTCGGACAAAGGCAAAGAGGTGAGGACAAGGGTAAAGAGGGGAGGAGAAATGCGGAGAATACGGGACAAGCGCAAAGAGGGGCGGACAAGGGCAAAGAAGGACGGACAACGGCAAAGAGGGGTGGACAAGGGGAAAAAGGGGCGGACGAGGGCAAAGAGGGTCGGACAAGGCAAAGGACATACGGACAATGGCAAAGAGTGACGGAGAAGTACGGAGAATACAGGACAAGGGCAAAGAGGGGCGGACAAAGTAAAAGAGGGGCGGAGAATTGAGGAGAATACGGGACAAGGGCAAAGAGGGGCGGAGAAGGGCAAAGAGGGGCGGAGAAGGGCAAAGAGGAGTGGACAAGGGCAAAGACGGGCGGACAATGGCAAAGAGGGACGGACAAGTTCAAAAAGGGGCGGAGAAGTGCGGAAAATACGGGACAAGTGCAAAGAATGGCGGACAAAGGCAAAGAGGGTCAGACAAGGTCAAAGAGGGGCGGACAAGAGCAAAGAGGGGCGGAAATGGCAAAGAGGGGCGGACAAGGGCCAAGAGGGTCGGACAGGGGCAAAGAGAGGCGGACAAGGGCAAAGAGGGATGGACAAGGGCAAAGAGGGGCGGAGAAGTGCAGAGAATACGGGACAAGGGCAAAGAGAGGCAGACAAGGGCACAGCGGTGTGGACAAGGTCAAAGAGGGGCAGACAAGGGCAAAGAAGGGAGTATAAGGGCAAAGAGGGGCGGAGAAGGGCAAAGAGGGTTGGAAAAGAGCAAAGAGGTGCGGACAAGGGCAAAGATAGGCGGACAAGCAAAAAGGGGGTGTATAAGTGCAAAGAGGGGAGGACAAGGCCAAAGAGGTTTGGACAAGTGCTAAGAGGGGCGGAGAAGTTCAGAGAATACAGGACAAGGTCAAAGAGGGGCGGACAAGGGCAAAGAGGAGTGGACAAAGGCAAAGAATGGCGGACAAGGGCAAAGAAGGGCGGACAAGGGCAAAGAGGGGCGGACAAGGGCAAAGAGGGGCGGACAAGGGCGGAGAAATAGGGACAAGGACAAAGCGGTTCAGAACAGGGGAAAGAAGGTCAGAAAAGGGCAAAGAGGGTCGGACAAGGGCAAAGAAGGGCGACAAGTGAAAAGAGGTGCGGAAAAGGGCAAAGAGGGGCGACAAGTGAAAAGAGGGGCGGACAAGGGAAAAGAGGGTTGGAAGAGGGCAAAGAGGGGTGGAAAAAGGCAAAGAGGGGTGTTGAAGTGTGGAGAATACGGGACAATGGCAAAGAGGGGCGGAGAATTGCAGAGAATACGGGACAAGGGCAAAAAGGGGCGGACAAGGGCAAAGAGGGGCGGACAAGGGCAAGCGGTGCGGAGAAGTGCGGAGAATACGGGACAAGGGTAAAGAGGGGCGGACAAGGGCAAAGAGGGTCGGACAAGGGCAAAGAGTGTCGGACAAGTGCAAAGAGTGGCGCATAGGGGCAAAGGGGGCGGACAATGGCAAAGAGGTGTGGACAAGGGCAAAGAGGGGCGGACAATGGTAAAGAGGTGTGGACAAGGGCAGAGAGGGGCGGAGAAGTGCACAGAATACGGGACAAGGGGAAAGAGTGTCGGACAAGGGAAAAGAGCTGTGGACATAGGCAAAGAGGTTCGGACAAGGGCAAAGAGGCGCGGACAAGGGCAAAGAGGGGCGGAGAGGTGCGGAGAATATGGGACAATTGCAAAGAGGGTCGGACAAGGGCAAAGAGGGGCGGAAAAGGGCAAAGAGGGGCGGACAAGGGCAAAGAGGGGCGGACAAGGGCAAAGAGGGGCGGACAAGGGCAAAGAGGGGCGGACAAGGGCAAAGAGGGGCGGACAAGGGCAAAGAGGTTCGGACAAGGGCAAAGAGGGGCGGACAAGGACAAAGAGGTTCGGACAAGGGCAAAGAGGGGCGGACAAGGGCAAAGAGGGGCGGAGAAATGCAGAGAATATGGGACAAGTGCAAAGAGGGGGGAAAAGGGCAAAGAGGGGCGCACAAGGGCAAAGAGGGGCGGACAAGTGTAAGGAGGTGTGGACCAGGGCAAAGAGGGGCGTACAAGTGCAAAAAGGGACGGAGAAGTGCAAAGAGGAGCGGACAAAAGCAAAGAGAGGCGAACAAGTGCAAAGAGGGGCGGACCAGGGTAAAGAGGGGTGGACAAGTTCAAATAGGGGCGGACAAGCGCAAAGAGGGGCCTACAAGGGCAATGAGGGGGGGACAAGTGCTTTGAATACGGGAAAAGTGCAAAGAGGGGCGGAGAATTGCAGAGAATACGGGACAAGGGCAAAGAGGTGCGGAGAAGTGCAAAGAAGGGCGGAAAAGGGCAAAGAGGGGTTGCAAAGTGCAAAGAGGGGCGGAAAAGTGCAAAGAGGGGCGGAGAATACGGGACAAGGGCAAAGAGGGGCGGACAACGGCAAGCGGTGCGGAGAAGTGCGGAGAATACGGGACAAGTGCAAAGAGGCACGCACAAGGGCAAAGAGGGGCGGAGAAGGGCAAAGAGGAGCGGACAAGGGCAAAGGGGGCGTATAAGGGCAAAGAAGGTTAGACAAGGGCAAAGAGGGGCGGACAAGGGCAAAGAGGGATGGACAAGGGCAAAGAGGGGCGGACAAGGTCAAAGGGGGTGTATAAGGGCAAAGAGGGGCGCACAAGGGCAAAGAGGGGCGGAGAAGTGCAGAGAATACGGGACAAGGGCAAAGAGAGGCGGACAAGGGTAAAGAGGTGTGGACCAGGTGAAAGAGGGTCGGAGAATAGCAAAGAGGGGCGGAGAAGTGCAAAGAGGGGCGGACAAGTGCAAAGAGGGGCAAACAAGTGCAAAGAGGTGCAGACAAGGGCAAAGACGGGCGGAAAAGGGCAAAGAGGGATGTACAAGGGCAAAGAGGGGCGGAAAAGTGCAAAGAGGGGCGGACAAGCAAAGAGAGGGGGACAAGGGCAAAGAGGGGCGGACAAGGGCAAAGGGGGTGGAGAAGTGTGCAGAATATGGGACAAGGTCAAAGAGGAGCGGACAAGGGAAATGAGGAGTGGACAAGTGTAAAGGGGGGGCGGAATAATGCAAAAAGTGTCGGACAAGGGAAAAGACGGGCTGACAAAGGCAAAGAGGGGCGGACAAGGGCAAAGAGGGGCGGACCAGGGCAAAGAGAGGCAGACAAGTGCAAAGAGGGGCGTACAAGTGAAAGAGGAGCGGACAAGGGCAAAGAGGGGCGGACAAGGGCAAAGAGGGGCGGACAAGGGCAAAGAGGGGCGGACAAGGGCAAAGAGGGGCGGAGAAGTGCGGAGAATACGGGACAAGGGCAAAGAGGGGCGGACAAGGGGATAGAGGGACGGAAAAGTGAAAAGAGGGACGGAAAAGGGGAAAGAGGGGCGGACAAGTGCAAAGGGGGATGGACAAGGCCAAAGTGGGGCAGGCAAGAGCAAAGAGGGGCGGACAAGAGCATAGAGGGGCGGACAATTGCGGAGAATACGGGACAAGGGCAAAGAGGGGTGGACAAGGGCAAAGAGGTGCGGAGAATTACGGAGAATACGGGACAAGGACAAAGAGGTGCGGACAAGAGCAAAGAAGGGGGGACAAGAGCAAAGAGGGTCGGACAAGGGCAGAGAGGGGTGGACAAGGCAAAGAGGGGCGGAGAAGTGCAAAGAGGGACGGACAACGGCAAAGAGGGGCGGACAAGCGCAAAGAGGGGCGGAGAAGTGCGGAAAATACTGGACAAGGGCAAAGAGGGGCGGACAAGACCAAAGAGGGTCGGATAAGGGCAAAGAGGTGCGGACAAGGGCATAGAGGGGCGGAAAAGGGCATTGAGTGGCGGAGAAGTGCAAAGAGGGGCGGACAAGGGCAAAGAGGGGCAGAGAAGAGCAAAGAGGGGCCAAAAAGGGCAAAAAGGGGCAGAGAAGTGCGGAGAATACGGGACAAGGGCAAAGAGGAGCGGACAAGGGCAATAAGGGGCGGAGAAGTGCAGAGAACATGGGACAAGGGCAAAGTGGGGCAGACAAGGCAAAGAGGGGTGGACAAGGGCAAAGAGGGGCGGACAAGCGCATAGAGGGACGGAGAATACGGGACAAGGGCAAAGAGGGGCTGACAAGGTCAAAGAGGGCCAGAGAAGGGCAAAGAGGAGCGGAGAAGGGCAAACAGGGGCGCACAGGGGCAAAGAGTAATGGACAACGGCAAAGAGGGGCGGACAAGGGCACAGAGGGGCGGACAATTGTTGAGAATACGGGAAAAGGGCAAAGAGGGGCGGACAAGGGCACAGAGGGGCGGAGAAGTGCGGAGAATACAGGCCAAGGACAAAGAGGTGCGGACAAGAGCAAAGACGGGTGGACAAGAGCAAAGACGGGTGGACAAGAGCAAAGACGGGTGGACAAGAGCAAAGAGGGTCGGACAAGGGCAGAGAGGGTTTGAGAAGGGCAAAGAGGGGCGGACAAGTGCAAAGAGGTGCGGAGAAGGGCAAAAAGGCTTGGAGAAGGGCAAGGAGGGGTGGACAAGGGCAAAGAGGGGCGGACAAGGGCAAAGAAGGGTGGATAAGGGCAAAGAGGGGCGGAGAATTTCGGAAAATACGGCACAAGGGCAAAGAGGGGGGGACAAGTGTAAATAGAGGAGGACAAGGGCAAAGAGGTTCGGACAAGGGCATAGAGGGGCAGAGAAGGGCAAAGAGGGTGGACAAGGGCAAAGAGGGTGGACAAGGGCAAAGAGGGATAGACAAGATCAAAGAGGTGCGGACAAGGGCAAAGAGGGGTGGACAAGGGCAAAGAGGGGCGGACAAGGGGAAAAAACGGGCAGATAATGGCAGATACTGGCGGAGAATTGCGGAAAATATGGGAAAAAGGCAAAGAGGGGCGGGCAAGGGCAAAGAGGTTCGGACAAGGGCAAGGAGGATCGGACAATGGTAATGAGGGGCAGTCAAGGTCAAAGAGGGGCGGACAAGGTCCAAGAGGGGCGGACAAGGTCCAAGAGGGGCGGACAAGTGCAAAGAATGGCGGACAATGACAAAGAGGGGCGGACAAGTGCAAAGAGGGTCCGACAAGGGCAAATAGGTGCGGACAATTGCGGAGAATACGGGAAAAGGGAAAGATGGGCGGAGAAGTGCGGAAAATACGGGACAAGGGTAAAGAGGGGCGGAGAATTGCGGAGAATATGGGACAAGGGCAAAGAGGAGCGGACAAGGGCAAAGAGGGGCGGACCAGGGCAAAGAGGGTCGGAGAAGTGCGGAGAATACGGGACAAAGGCAAAGAGGGGCGGACAAGGGCAAAGAGGGTCAGACAATTGCAAAGAGGTGCGGAGAAGGGCAAAGAGGGGCGGAGAAGTGCGGAGAATACGGGACAAGGTCAAAGAGGGGCGCATAATTGCGGAGAATACGGGACAAGTGTAAAGAGGTGCGGACAAGCGCAAAGAGGGGCAGACAAGGGCAAAGAGTGGCGGACAAGAGCAAAGAGGGGCAGGCAAGGGCAAAGAGTGGCGGACAAGAGCAAAGAGGGGCAGGCAAGGGCAAAGAGGGGCGGAGAAGTGCAAAGAGGGGCGGAGAAGTGCAAAGAGGGGCGGACAAGGGCGGAGAATACGGGACAAGTGCAAAGAGGATCGGACAAGGGCAAAGAGGGGCGGAGAATTGAGTAGAATAAGGGAGAAGGCAAAGAGGGGCGCACAAGGGCAAAGAGTGTCGGACAAGTGCAAAGAGTGGCGCATAGGGGCAAAGGGGGCGGACAATGGCAAAGAGGTGTGGACAACGGCAAAGAGGGGCGGACAAGGGCAAAGAGGGGCGGAGAAGTGCACAGAATACGGGACAAGGGAAAAGAGGGGCGGACAAGGGCAAAGAGGGTTGGAGAAGGGCAGAGAACATGGGACAAGGGGAAAGAGTGTCGGACAAGGGAAAAGAGGTGTGGATATAGGCAAAGAGGTTCGGACAAGGGCAAAGAGGCGCGGACAACGGCAACGAGGGGCGGAGAATTGCGGAGAATAGGGGACAAGGGCAAAGAGGGGCGGAGAGGTGCGGAGAATATGGGACAATTGCAAAGAGGGTCGGACAAGGGCAAAGAGGGGCGGAGAATACGGGAAAAGGGCAAAGAGGGGCGGACAAGGGCAAAGAGGGGCGGACAAGGGCAATGAGTGGCGGAGAAATGCAGAGAATATGGGACAATGGCAAAGTGGGGGGAAAAGGGCAAAGAGGGGCGCACAAGGGCAAAGAGGGGCGGACAAGTGTAAGGAGGTGTGGACCAGGGCAAAGAGGGGCGTACAAGTGCAAAAAGGGACGGAGAAGTGCAAAGAGGAGCGGACAAAAGCAAAGAGAAGCGAACAAGTGCAAAGAGGGGCGGACCAGGGTAAAGAGGGGTGGACAAGTTCAAATAGGGGCGGACAAGCGCAAAGAGGGGCCTACAAGGGCAATGAGGGGGGGACAAGTGCTTTGAATACGGGAAAAGTGCAAAGAGGGGCGGAGAATTGCAGAGAATACGGGACAAGGGCAAAGAGGGGCGGAGAACTGCAAAGAAGGGCGGAAAAGGGCAAAGAGGGGTTGCAAAGTGCAAAGAGGGGCAGAAAAGTGCAAAGAGGGTCGGAGAATATGGGACAAGGGTAAAGAGGGGCGGACAATGGCAAGCGGTGCTGAGAAGTGCGGAGAATACGGGACAAGTGCAAAGAGGCGCGCACAAGGGCAAAGAGGGGCGGAGAAGGGCAAAGAGGAGCGGACAAGGGCAAAGGGGGCGTATAAGGGCAAAGAAGGTTAGACAAGGGCAAAGAGGGGCGGACAAGGGCAAAGAGGGATGGACAAGGGCAAAGAGGGGCGGACAAGGGCAAAGGGGGCGTATAAGGGAAAAGATGGGCGCACAAGTGCAAAGAGGGGCGGAGAAGTGCAGAGAATACGGGACAAGGGCAAAGAGAGGCAGACAAGGGCACAGCGGTGTGGACAAGGTCAAAGAGGGGCAGACAAGGGCAAAGAAGGGAGTATAAGGGCAAAGAGGGGCGGAGAAGGGCAAAGAGGGTTGGAAAAGAGCAAAGAGGTGCGGACAAGGGCAAAGATAGGCGGACAAGCAAAAAGGGGGTGTATAAGTGCAAAGAGGGGAGGACAAGGCCAAAGAGGTTCGGACAAGTGCTAAGAGGGGCGGAGAAGTTCAGAGAATACAGGACAAGGTCAAAGAGGGGCGGACAAGGGCAAAGAGGAGTGGACAAAGGCAAAGAATGGCGGACAAGGGCAAAGAAGGGCGGACAAGGGCAAAGAGGGGCGGACAAGGGCAAAGAGGTGCAGACAAGGGCGGAGAAATAGGGACAAGGACAAAGCGGTTCAGAACAGGGGAAAGAAGGTCAGAAAAGGGCAAAGAGGGGCGGAGAATACGGGAAAAGGGCAAAGAGGGGCTGACAAGGGCAAAGAGGGGCGGACAAGGGCAAAGAGGGGCGGACAAGGGCAAAGAGGGGCGGAGAAATGCAGAGAATATGGGACAAGGGCAAAGAGGGGGGAAAAGGGCAAAGAGGGGCGCACAAGGGCAAAGAGGGGCGGACAAGTGTAAGGAGGTGTGGACCAGGGCAAAGAGGGGCGTACAAGTGCAAAAAGGGACGGAGAAGTGCAAAGAGGAGCGGACAAAAGCAAAGAGAGGCGAACAAGTGCAAAGAGGGGCGGACCAGGGTAAAGAGGGGTGGACAAGTTCAAATAGGGGCGGACAAGCGCAAAGAGGGGCCTACAAGGGCAATGAGGGGGGGACAAGTGCTTTGAATACGGGAAAAGTGCAAAGAGGGGCGGAGAATTGCAGAGAATACGGGACAAGGGCAAAGAGGTGCGGAGAAGTGCAAAGAAGGGCGGAAAAGGGCAAAGAGGGGTGGCAAAGTGCAAAGAGGGGCGGAAAAGTGCAAAGAGGGGCGGAGAATACGGGACAAGGGCAAAGAGGGGCGGACAACGGCAAGCGGTGCGGAGAAGTGCGGAGAATACGGGACAAGTGCAAAGAGGCGCGCACAAGGGCAAAGAGGGGCGGAGAAGGGCAAAGAGGAGCGGACAAGGGCAAAGGGGGCGTATAAGGGCAAAGAAGGGCGGACAAGGGCAAAGAGGGATGGACAAGGGCAAAGAGGGGCGGACAAGGTTAAAGGGGGCGTATAAGGGCAAAGAGGGGCGCACAAGTGCAAAGAGGGGCGGAGAAGTGCAGAGAATACGGGACAAGGGCAAAGAGAGGCGGACAAGGGTAAAGAGGTGTGGACCAGGTGAAAGAGGGTCGGAGAATAGCAAAGAGGGGCGGAAAAGTGCAAAGAGGGGCGGACAAAGGCAAAGAGGGGCAAACAAGTGCAAAGAGGTGCAGACAAGGGCAAAGACGGGCGGAAAAGGGCAAAGAGGGATGTACAAGGGCAAAGAGGGTCGGACAAGGGTAAAGAAGGGCGGAGAAGGGTTGAGAATACGGGACAGTGTCAAAGAGGGTCGGACAAGGCCAAAGAGGGTCGGACAAGGGCAAAGAAGGGCAGACAGGGTCAAAGAAGGGGCGGAGAAGTTCAGAGAATATGGGACAAGTGTAAAGGGGGGCGGACAAGGGCCAAGATGGGCGGACAAGTTCAAAGACGAGCAGACAAGGGCAAAGAGGCGCGGACAATGGCAAAGAGGTGTGGACAAGGGCAAAGAGGGGCAGACAAGGGCAAAGAGGGGCGGACAAGGTCCAAGAGGGGCGGACAAGGGCAAAGAATGGCGGACAATGACAAAGAGGGGCGGACAAGTGCAAAGAGGGTCCGACAAGTGCAAATAGGTGCGGACAATTGCGGAGAATACGGGAAAAGGGAAAGATGGGCGGAGAAGTGCGGAAAATACGGGACAAGGGTAAAGAGGGGCGGAGAATTGCGGAGAATATGGGACAAGGGCAAAGAGGAGCAGACAAAGGCAAAGAGGGGTGGACAAGGGCAAAGAGGGTCGGAGAAGTGCGGAGAATACGGGACAAAGGCAAAGAGGGGCGGACAAGGGCAAAGAGGGTCAGACAATTGCAAAAAGGTGCGGAGAAGGGCAAAGAGGGGCGGAGAAGTGCGGAGAATACGGGACAAGGTCAAAGAGGGGCGCATAATTGCGGAGAATAGGGGACAAGTGTAAAGAGGTGCGGACAAGCGCAAAGAGGGGCAGACAAGGGCAAAGAATGGCGGACAAGAGCAAAGAGGGGTAGGCAAGGGCAAAGAGGGGCGGAGAAGTGCAAAGAGGGGCAGACAAGGTCTAAGAGGGGCGGACAAGGTCGGAGAATACGGGACAAGTGCAAAGAGGATCGGACAAGGGCAAAGAGGGGCGGAGAATTGAGTAGAATAAGGGAGAAGGGCAAAGAGGGGCGCACAAGGGCAAAGAGTGTCGGACAAGTGCAAAGAGTGGCGCATAGGGGCAAAGGGGGCGGACAATGGCAAAGAGGTGTGGACAACGGCAAAGAGGGGCGGACAACGGTAAAGAGGTGTGGACAAGGGCAAAGAGGGGCGGAGAAGTGCACAGAATACGGGACAAGGGAAAAGAGGGGCGGACAAGGGCAAAGAGGGTTGGAGAAGTGCAGAGAACATGGGACAAGGGGAAAGAGTGTCGGACAAGGGAAAAGAGGTGTGGATATAGGCAAAGAGGTTCGGACAAGGGCAAAGAGGCGCGGACAACGGCAACGAGGGGCGGAGAATTGCGGAGAATAGGGGACAAGGGCAAAGAGGGGCGGAGAGGTGCGGAGAATATGGGACAATTGCAAAGAGGGTCGGACAAGGGCAAAGAGGGGCGGAGAATACGGGAAAAGGGCAAAGAGGGGCGGACAAGGGCAATGAGTGGCGGAGAAATGCAGAGAATATGGGACAATGGCAAAGGGGGGGGAAAAGGGCAAAGAGGGGCGCACAAGGGCAAAGAGGGGCGGACAAGTGTAAGGAGGTGTGGACCAGGGCAAAGAGGGGCGTACAAGTGCAAAAAGGGACGGAGAAGTGCAAAGAGGAGCGGACAAAAGCAAAGAGAAGCGAACAAGTGCAAAGAGGGGCGGACCAGGGTAAAGAGGGGTGGACAAGTTCAAATAGGGGCGGACAAGCGCAAAGAGGGGCCTACAAGGGCAATGAGGGGGGGACAAGTGCTTTGAATACGGGAAAAGTGCAAAGAGGGGCGGAGAATTGCAGAGAATACGGGACAAGGGCAAAGAGGGGCGGAGAACTGCAAAGAAGGGCGGAAAAGGGCAAAGAGGGGTTGCAAAGTGCAAAGAGGGGCAGAAAAGTGCAAAGAGGGTCGGAGAATATGGGACAAGGGTAAAGAGGGGCGGACAATGGCAAGCGGTGCTGAGAAGTGCGGAGAATACGGGACAAGTGCAAAGAGGCGCGCACAAGGGCAAAGAGGGGCGGAGAAGGGCAAAGAGGAGCGGACAAGGGCAAAGGGGGCGTATAAGGGCAAAGAAGGTTAGACAAGGGCAAAGAGGGGCGGACAAGGGCAAAGAGGGATGGACAAGGGCAAAGAGGGATGGACAAGGGCAAAGAGGGGCGGACAAGGTCAAAGGGGGCGTATAAGGGAAAAGATGGGCGCACAAGTGCAAAGAGGGGCGGAGAAGTGCAGAGAATACGGGACAAGGGCAAAGAGAGGCAGACAAGGGCACAGCGGTGTGGACAAGGTCAAAGAGGGGCAGACAAGGGCAAAGAAGGGAGTATAAGGGCAAAGAGGGGCGGAGAAGGGCAAAGAGGGTTGGAAAAGAGCAAAGAGGTGCGAACAAGGGCAAAGATAGGCGGACAAGCAAAAAGGGGGTGTATAAGTGCAAAGAGGGGAGGACAAGGCCAAAGAGGTTCGGACAAGTGCTAAGAGGGGCGGAGAAGTTCAGAGAATACAGGACAAGGTCAAAGAGGGGCGGACAAGGGCAAAGAGGAGTGGACAAAGGCAAAGAAGGGCGGACAAGGGCAAAGAGGGGCGGACAAGGGCAAAGAGGTGCAGACAAGGGCGGAGAAATAGGGACAAGGACAAAGCGGTTCAGAACAGGGGAAAGAAGGTCAGAAAAGGGCAAAGAGGGTCGGACAAGGGCAAAGAAGGGCGACAAGTGAAAAGAGGTGCGGAAAAGGGCAAAGAGGGGCGACAAGTGAAAAGAGGGGCGGACAAGGGAAAAGAGGGTTGGAAGAGGGCAAAGAGGGGCGGAAAAAGGCAAAGAGGTGTGTTGAAGTGTGGAGAATACGGGACAATGGCAAAGAGGGGCGGAGAATTGCAGAGAATACGGGACAAGGGCAAAAAGGGGCGGACAAGGGCAAAGAGGGGCGGAAAAGGGCAAAGAGGGGCGGAAAATACGGGACAAGAGCAAAGAGGGGCGGACAAGGGCAAGCGGTGCGGAGAAGTGCGGAGAATACGGGACAAGGGTAAAGAGGGGCGGACAAGGGCAAAGAGGGTCGGACAAGGGCAAAGAGTGTCGGACAAGTGCAAAGAGTGGCGCATAGGGGCAAAGGGGGCGGACAATGGCAAAGAGGTGTGGACAAGGGCAAAGAGGGGCGGACAATGGTAAAGAGGTGTGGACAAGGGCAGAGAGGGGCGGAGAAGTGCACAGAATACGGGACAAGGGGAAAGAGTGTCGGACAAGGGAAAAGAGCTGTGGACATAGGCAAAGAGGTTCGGACAAGGGCAAAGAGGCGCGGACAAGGGCAAAGAGGGGCGGAGAGGTGCGGAGAATATGGGACAATTGCAAAGAGGGTCGGACAAGGACAAAGAGGGGCGGAAAAGGGCAAAGAGGGGCGGAGAATACGGGAAAAGGGCAAAGAGGGGCGGACAAGGGCAAAGAGGGGCGGACAAGGGCAAAGAGGGGCGGACAAGGGCAAAGAGGGGCGGACAAGGGCAAAGAGGGGCGGACAAGGGCAAAGAGGGGCGGACAAGGACAAAGAGGTTCGGACAAGGGCAAAGAGGGGCGGACAAGGGCAAAGAGGGGCGGAGAAATGCAGAGAATATGGGACAAGGGCAAAGAGGGGGGAAAAGAGCAAAGAGGGGCGCACAAGGGCAAAGAGGGGCAGACAAGTGTAAGGAGGTGTGGACCAGGGCAAAGAGAGTCGTGCAAGTGCAAAAAGGGACGGAGAAGTGCAAAGAGGAGCGGACAAAAGCAAAGAGAGGCGAACAAGTGCAAAGAGGGGCGGACCAGGGTTAAGAGGGGTGGACAAGTTCAAATAGGGGCGGACAAGCGCAAAGAGGGTCCTACAAGGGCAATGAGGGGGGGACAAGTGCTTTGAATACGGGAAAAATGCAAAGAAGGGCGGAGAATTGCAGAGAATACGGGACAAGGGCAAAGAGGTGCGGAGAAGTGCAAAGAAGGGCGGAAAAGGGCAAAGAGGGGCGGAGAATATGGGACAAGGGTAAAGAGGGGCGGACAAGGGCAAGCGGTGCTGAGAAGTGCGGAGAATACGGGACAAGTGCAAAGAGGCGCGCACAAGGGCAAAGAGGGGCGGAGAAGGGCAAAGAGGAGCGGACAATGGCAAAGGGGGCGTATAAGGGCAAAGAAGGTTAGACAAGGGCAAAGAGGGGCAGACAAGGGCAAAGAGGGATGGACAAGGGCAAAGATGGGCGCACAAGTGCAAAGAGGGGCAGAGAAGTGCAGAGAATACGGGACAAGGGCAAAGAGAGGCAGACAAGGGCACAGCGGTGTGGACAAGGTCAAAGAGGGGCGGACAAGGGCAAAGAAGGGAGTATAAGGGCAAAGAGGGGCGGAGAAGGGCAAAGAGGGTTGGAAAAGAGCAAAGAGGTGCGGACAAGGGCAAAGATGGGCGGACAAGCAAAAAGGGGGTGTATAAGGGCAAAGAGGGGAGGACAAGGCCAAAGAGGTGCGGACAAGAGCAAAGAGGGGCGGACAAGAGCAAAAAAGGGCGGACAGTGGCAAAAAATGGGCGGAGGATTTCGGAGAATAGGGGAGAAAGGCAAAGAGGGGCGGAAAAGATCAAAGAGGGGCGGACAAGGGCAAAGACGGGCGGACAAGGGCAAAGAGTGACGGCGAATTACGGAGAATACGGGAAAAGTGCAAAGAGGGGCGGAAAAGGGCAAAGAAGTGCGACAAGGAAAAAGAGGGGCGGAAAAGGGCAAAGAGGGTCGGACAAGGGCATAGACGGATGGAAAAAGACAAAGAGGGGCGGAGAATACGGGACAAGGGCAAAGAGGGGCGGACAAGGGCAAGCGGTGCGGAGAAGTGCGGAGAATACGGGACAAGTGCAAAGAGGCGCGCACAAGGGCAAAGAGGGGCGGAGAAGGGCAAAGAGGAGCGGACAAGGGCAAAGGGGGCGTATAAGGGCAAAGAAGGTTAGACAAGGGCAAAGAGGGGCGGACAAGGGCAAAGAGGGATGGACAAGGGCAAAGAGGGGCGCACAAGGGCAAAGAGGGGCAGAGAAGTGCAGAGAATACGGGACAAGGGCAAAGAGAGGCGGACAAGGGTAAAGAGGTGTGGACCAGGTGAAAGAGGGTCGGAGAATAGCAAAGAGGGGCGGAAAAGTGCAAATAGGGGCGGACAAAGGCAAAGAGGGGCAAACAAGTGCAAAGAGGTGCAGACAAGGGCAAAGACGGGCGGAAAAGGGCAAAGAGGGATGTACAAGGGCAAAGAGAGTCGGACAAGGGTAAAGAAGGGCGGAGAAGGGTTGAGAATACGGGACAGTGTCAAAGAGGGTCGGACAAGGCCAAAGAGGGTCGGACAAGGGCAAGAAGGGCAGACAGGGTCAAAGAAGGGGCGGAGAAGTTCAGAGAATATGGGACAAGTGTAAAGGGGGGCGGACAAGGGCCAAGATGGGCGGACAAGTTCAAAGACGAGCAGACAAGGGCAAAGAGGGGCGGACAAGGGCAAAGAGGGGCGGACAAGGGCAAAGAGGGGCGGACAAGGGCAAAGAGGGGCGGACAAGGGCAAAGAGGGGCGGACAAGGGCAAAGAGGGGCGGACAAGGTCACAGCGGGGTGGACAAGGGCAAAGAGGGGCGGACAAGGGCAAAGAAGGGCGGAGAAGGGCAAAGAGGGGCGGAGAAGGGCAAAGAGGGTTGTAAAAGGGCAAAGAGGTGCGGGCAAGGGCAAAGAGGTGCGGACAGGCACAAAGGGGGTGTATAAGGGCAAAGACGGGCGGACAAGTGCAAAGACGGGCGGACAAGGGCAAAGAGTGACGGCGAATTATGGAGAATACGGGAAAAGGGCAAAGAGGGGCGGATAAGGGCAAAGAAGTGCGACAAGGAAGAAGAGGGGCGGACAAGGGCAAAGAGGGGCGGACAAGGGCAAAGAGGGGCGGACAAGGGCCAAGAGGGGCGGACAAGGGCCAAGAGGGGCGGACAAGGGCCAAGAGGGGCGGACAAGGGCAAAGAGGGTCGGACAAGGGCAAAGAGGAGCGGACAAGGGAAAAGAGGGGCGGACAAGGGCAAAGAGGGAAGGAAAAAGGCAAAGGGGGCGTATAAGGGCAAAGAGGGGCGGACAAGGGCAAAGAGGGGCGGACAAGAGCAAAGAGGGGCGGACAAGGGCAAAGAGGGGCGGACAAGGGCAAAGAGGGGCGGACAAGGGCAAAGAGGGGCGGACAAGGGCAAAGAGGGGCGGACAAGGGCAAAGAGGGGCGGACAAGGGCAAAGAGGGGCGGACAAGGGCAAAGAGGGGCGGACAAGGGCAAAGACGGGCGGACAAGGGCAAAGACGGGCGGACAAGGGCAAAGACGGGCGGACAAGGCCAAAGACGGGCGGACAAGGCCAAAGACAGGCGGACAAGGGCAAAGAGGGTCAGACAAGGGCAAAGAGGGGCAGACAAGGGCAAAGAGGGGCAGACGAAGGCAAAGGGGTCGTATAAGGTCAAATAGGGGTGGACAAGTGCAAAGAGGGGCGGACAAGGGCAAAGAGGGGCGGACAAGGGCAAAGAGGGGCGGACAAGGGCAAAGAGGGGCGGACAAGGGCAAAGAGGGGCGGACAAGTGCAAAGAGGGGCGGACAAGGGCAAAGAGGGGCAGACAAGGGCAAAGACAGGCGGACAAGTGCAAAGAGGAGAGGACAAGGGCAAAGAAGGGCGGACAGAGGCAAAGAAGGGGCGGAGAAGTGCGGAGAACACGGGACAAGGGCAAAGAGGGGCGGACAAGGGCAAAGAGGGGGGGACAAGTGCAAAGAGGGGCGGACAAGTGCGGAGAATACGGGAGAAGGGCAAAGAGTGGCGGACAAGAGCAAAGAGGGGCGGAAAATACGGGACAAGTGCAAAGAGGGGCGGACAAGCTCAAAGAGGGGAGGAGAAGGTCAAAGAGGTTCGGAGAAGGGCAAAGAGGGGCGCACAAGGGTAAAGAGGGTCGGAAAAGGGCAAAGAGGGTCGGACAAGTGCAAAGAGCGTCGGACAAGTGCAAAGAGGGGCGGACAAGGGCAAAGAGGGGCGGACAAGGGCAAAGAGGGGCGGAGAAGTGCAGAGAACATGGGACAAGGGCAAAGTGGGGCAGACAAATGCAAAGAGGGGCGGACGAGGGCAAAGAGTGGCGGAGAATACGGGACAAGGGCAAAGAGGGTCTGACAAGGTCAAAGAAGGCCAGAGAAGGGCAAAGAGGGGCGGAGAATAGCAAAGAGGGGCGCACAAAGGCAAAGAGGGGCGGAAAAGTGCAAAGAGTGGCGGAAAAGGGCAAAGACGAGCGGACAAGTGCAAAGAGGGTCGGAGAAGGGCAAAGAGGGGGGGACAAGGGGAAAAAATGGACAGACAAGGGCAAAGATGGGCGGAGAAGTGCGGAGAATACGGGAAAAGGGCAAAGAGGGGCGGAGAATTGCGGAGAATATGGGACAAGTTCAAAGAGGGGAGAACAATGGCAAAGAGGGGCAGACAAGGGCAAAGAGGGGCGGAGAAGGTCAAACAGGGGGGGAATAGAGTGGAGAATACAGGAGAAGGGCAAAGAGTGTCGAGAAGTGCAAAGAACATGGGACAACGGCAAAGAGGGGCGGACAAGGGCAAAGACGGGTGGACAAGATCAAAGAGCCGCGGACAAGGGCAAAGAGGGGTGGAACCTGCGCAGAATACGGAACGAGGGCAAAGAGGGTCGGAGAAGTGCGGAGAATACGGGACAAGGGCAAAGAAGGGCGGACAAGGGCAAAGAAGGGCGGACAAGGGCAAAGAAGGGCGGACAAGGGCAAGGAGGGGTGGACAAGGGCAAAGAGGGGCGGACAAGTGCAAAGAGGTGTGGACAAGGGCAAAGAGGGGCGGACAAGTGCGAAGAGGTTTGGACAAGGGCAAAAGGTTCGGACAAGTGCAAAGAGGGTCAGACAAGGGCAAAGAGGTGCGGAGAAGTGCGGAGAATACGGAACAAGGGAAAAGAGGGGCGGAGTATTGCGGAGAATACGGGACAAGGTCAAAGAGGGGCGGACAATGGCAAAGAGGGGCAGACAAGGGCAAAGGGGGTCGGACAAGTGCAAAGAGGGGCGGACAAGAGCAAAGAGGGGCGGACAAGGGCAAAGAGGGGAGGACTAAGTAAAAGAGGGGCGGAGAAGGGCGAAGAGGTTTGGACAAGGGTAAAGAGGGTCGGACAAGGGCAAAGAGGGTCAGACAAGGGCAAAGAAGGTCTGAGAAGTGCGGAGAATACGGGACAAGGGCAAAGAGGGGCGGACAACGGCAAAGAGGGGCGGACAAGTGCAAAGAGGGTCGGACAAGTGCAAAGAGGGGCGGGCAAGGTCAAAGAGTGGTGGAAAATGTAAAACAGGGGCGGACAAGTGCGGAGAATACGGAACAAGGTCAAAGAGTCGTTTAGAACTGCGGAGAATACGGGACAAGGACAAAGAGGGGCAGAGAATTGCAGAGAATACGGGACAAGGGGAAAAAGGGGTGGACAAGGGCAAAGAGGGCTGGACAATGGCAAAGAGGGGCGGACAATGGCAAAGAGGGACGGACAAGGCAAAGAGGGGCAGACAAGTGCAAAGAGGGGCGGACAAGGGTTAAGAGGTGCGGACAAGGGCAAAGAGGGGCGGAGAAGTGCGGCGAATACGGGAAAAGGGCAAAGAGTGGTGGCCAAGGCAAAGAGGGGCAGACAAGGGCAAAGAGGGGCTGACAAGGGCAAAGAGGGGCGGACAAGGGAAAAGAGGTGCGGACAAGTGTGGAGAATACGGGACAAGTGCAAAGAGGGGCGGACAAGGGCAAAGAGGTGTGGAGAATTGCGGAGAATATGGAACAAGGGGAAAGTGGTGTGGACAAGGTCAAAGTTGGGGGGGAGAAGGGCAAAGAGGGGCAGAGAAGTGCGGAGAATACGGGACAAGGGCAAAGAGGGGCGGAGAAGTGCGGAGAATACGTTCCAAGTGCAAAGAGGGGCGGAAAACGGCAAAGAGGGGCGGACAAGGTCAAAGAGTGCGGAGAAGTGCGGAGAATACGTGCCAAGTGCAAATAGCTGCGGATAAGGGCAAAGAGGTTCGGACAAGGTCAAAGAGTGGCGGACAAGGGCAAAGAGGGGTGGATAAGGGCAAAGAGGGGTGGATAAGTGCAAAGAAGGGCGGGGAAGGGCAAAGAGGGGAGGACAAGTGCGTAGAATACGGGACAAGGGCAAAGAGGGTCGGACAAGGGCAAAGAGGGTCGGACAAGGGCAAAGAGGGGCGGACAAGGGCAAAGATGGGTGGACAATGCAAAGAGGGGCGGACAAAGGGAAAGAGGTGCGAACAAGTGCAAAGAGGGGCGGACAACGGCAAAGAAGGCCGGATAAGGGCCAAGAGGGGCGGACAAGTGCAAAAAGTTTTGGAAAATAGCAAAGAGGGACGGAGAAGTGCGGAGAATACGGGACAAGGTCAAAGAGTGTCTTAGAACTGCGTAGAATATGGGAGAAGTGCAAAGAGGGGCAGAGAAGCGCGGAGAATACGGGACAAGGGTAAAGAGGGGTGGACAATGGCAAAGAGGGGTGGACAAGGGCAAAGAGGGGTGGACAAGGGCAAAGAGGGGTGGACAAGGGCAAAGAGGGGTGGACAAGGGCAAAGAGGGGTGGACAAGGGCAAAGAGGGTCGGAGAAGTTCAAAGAGGGGCGGACAGGGCAAAGAGGTGCGGAGAAGGGCAAAGAGGAGCGGAGATGCGCGGAGAATACGGGACAAGAGAAAAGAGGGGCGGACAAGTGCGGCGAACACGGAAGAAGGGCAAAGAGGGGCGGTCAAGTGCAAAGAAGGTTAGACAAGGGAAAAGAGGGGCGGACAAGTGCAAAGAGGGGCGGACAAGGGAAAGGACGGGCGGACAAAAGCAAAGAGGGGCGGAGAAGGGCAAAGAGGGGCGGAGAAGGGCAAAGAGGGGCGGAGAAGTGTGGAGAATACGGGACAAGGGCAAAGAGGGGTGGACAAGGGCAAAGAGGGACGGAGAAGGGGAAAGAGGGGCGGACCAGGGCAAAGAGTGATGGACAAGGGCAAAGAGGGTCGGACAAAGTAAAGAGGTGCGGATAAGTGCAAACAGGGTCGGACAGGTGCAAAGAGGGTCGGACAAGGGCAAAGAGGGTCGGACAAGGGCAAAAAGGGCGGACAAGGGCAATGAAGGGGCGGAGCTGTGCGGAGAATACTGGACAAGGGCAAAGAGGTGCGGAGAAGGGCAAAGAGGGGCGGAGAAGGGTAAAGAGGTGTGGACAATGGCAAAGAGGAGAGGACAAGGGCAAAGAGGGTCGGACAGGAAAAAAGGGTCGGAGGAGTGCGGAGAATACATGGCAAGGGCAAAGGGGGCGGACAAGGGCAAAGAAGGGCAGACAAGGGCAAAGAGGGGCGGAGAAGTGCGGAAAATACGGCACAAGGGCAAAGAGAGGGGTAGAAGGGTAAAGAGGGGCGGAGAAGGGCAATGAGGGGCGGACAAGGGCATAGAGGGGCGGACAAGGGCAAGGAAAGGCGGACCAGGGCAAAGAGGGGCGGACAAGTGCAAAGAGGGTCGGAAAAGTGCAAAGAGGGGCGGACAAGCAAAGAGAGGGGGACAAGGGCAAAGAGGGGCGGACAAGGGCAAAGGGGGTGGAGAAGTGTGCAGAATATGGGACAAGGTCAAAGAGGAGCGGACAAGGGAAATGAGGGGTGGACAAGTGTAAAGGGGGGGCGGAATAGTGCAAAAAGTGTCGGACAAGGGAAAAGACGGGCGGACAAAGGCAAAGAGGGGCGGACAAGGGCAAAGAGGGGCGGACCAGGGCAAAGAGAGGCAGACAAGTGCAAAGAGGGGCGTACAAGTGAAAGAGGAGCGGACAAGGGCAAAGAGGGGCGGACAAGGGCAAAGAGGGGCGGACAAGGGCAAAGAGGGGCGGAGAAGTGAAAAGAGGGACGGAAAAGGGGAAAGAGGGGCGGACAAGTGCAAAGGGGGATGGACAAGGCCAAAGTGGGGCAGGCAAGAGCAAAGAGGGGCGGACAAGAGCATAGAGGGGCGGACAATTGCGGAGAATACGGGACAAGGGCAAAGAGGGGTGGACAAGGGCAAAGAGGTGCCGAGAATTGCGGAGAATACGGGACAAGGACAAAGAGGTGCGGACAAGAGCAAAGAAGGGGGGACAAGAGCAAAGAGGGTCGGACAAGGGCAGAGAGGGGTGGACAAGGCAAAGACGGGCGGAGAAGTGCAAAGAGGGACGGACAACGGCAAAGAGGGGCGGACAAGCGCAAAGAGGGGCGGAGAAGTGCGGAAAATACTGGACAAGGGCAAAGAGGGGCGGACAAGACCAAAGAGGGTCGGATAAGGGCAAAGAGGTGCGGACAAGGGCATAGAGGGGCGGAAAAGGGCATTGAGTGGCGGAGAAGTGCAAAGAGGGGCGGACAAGGGCAAAGAGGGTCAGACAAGAGCAAAGAGGGGCCAAAAAGGGCAAAAAGGGGCAGAGAAGTGCGGAGAATACGGGACAAGGGCAAAGAGGAGCGGACAAGGGCAATAAGGGGCGGAGAAGTGCAGAGAACATGGGACAAGGGCAAAGTGGGGCAGACAAGGCAAAGAGGGGTGGACAAGGGCAAAGAGGGGCGGACAAGCGCATAGAGGGACGGAGAATACGGGACAAGGGCAAAGAGGGGCTGACAAGGTCAAAGAGGGCCAGAGAAGGGCAAAGAGGAGCGGAGAAGGGCAAACAGGGGCGCACAGGGGCAAAGAGTGATGGACAACGGCAAAGAGGGGCGGACAAGGGCACAGAGGGGCGGACAATTGTTGAGAATACGGGAAAAGGGCAAAGAGGGGCGGACAAGGGCACAGACGGGCGGAGAAGTGCGGAGAATACAGGCCAAGGACAAAGAGGTGCGGAGAAGAGCAAAGACGGGTGGACAAGAGCAAAGAGGGTCGGACAAGGGCAGAGAGGGTTTGAGAAGGGCAAAGAGGGGCGGACAAGTGCAAAGAGGTGCGGAGAAGGGCAAAAAGGCTTGGAGAAGGGCAAGGAGGGGTGGACAAGGGCAAAGAGGGGCGGACAAGGGCAAAGAAGGGTGGATAAGGGCAAAGAGGGGCGGAGAATTTCGGAAAATACGGCACAAGGGCAAAGAGGGGGGGACAAGTGTAAATAGAGGAGGACAAGGGCAAAGAGGTTCGGACAAGGGCATAGAGGGGCAGAGAAGGGCAAAGAGGGTGGACAAGGGCAAAGAGGGTGGACAAGGGCAAAGAGGGGTAGACAAGATCAAAGAGGTGCGGACAAGGGCAAAGAGGGGTGGACAAGGGCAAAGAGGGGCGGACAAGGGGAAAAAACGGGCAGATAATGGCAAATACTGGCGGAGAATTGCGGAAAATATGGGAAAAGGGCAAAGAGGGGCGGGCAAGGGCAAAGAGGTTCGGACAAGGGCAAGGAGGATCGGACAATGGTAATGAGGGGCAGTCAAGGTCAAAGAGGGGCGGACAAGGTCCAAGAGGGGCGGACAAGGTCCAAGAGGGGCGGACAAGGGCAAAGAATGGCGGACAATGACAAAGAGGGGCGGACAAGTGCAAAGAGGGTCCGACAAGGGCAAATAGGTGCGGACAATTGCGGAGAATACGGGAAAAGGGAAAGATGGGCGGAGAAGTGCGGAAAATACGGGACAAGGGTAAAGAGGGGCGGAGAATTGCGGAGAATATGGGACAAGGGCAAAGAGGAGCGGACAAGGGCAAAGAGGGGCGGACCAGGGCAAAGAGGGTCGGAGAAGTGCGGAGAATACGGGACAAAGGCAAAGAGGGGAGGACAAGGGCAAAGAGGGTCAGACAATTGCAAAGAGGTGCGGAGAAGGGCAAAGAGGGGCGGAGAAGTGCGGAGAATACGGGACAAGGTCAAAGAGGGGCGCATAATTGCGGAGAATACGGGACAAGTGTAAAGAGGTGCGGACAAGCGCAAAGAGGGGCGGACAAGGGCTAAGAGTGGCGGACAAGGGCTAAGAGGGGCGGACAAGGGCGGAGAATATGGGACAAGTGCAAAGAGGGGCGGACAAGGGCAAAGAGGGGCGGAGAATTGAGTAGAATAAGGGAGAAGGGCAAAGAGGGGCGGACAAGGGCAAACAGGGGCGGAGAAGGGGAGAGAGGGGCGCACAAGTGCAAAGAGGTGCGCAAAAGTGCAAAGAGGGGCACACAAGTGCAAAGAGGGGCCGACAAGGGCAAAGAGGGTCGGAAAAGGGAAAGAGGGGCGGACAGGCAAAAAGTGTCGGAGAAGTGCAGAGAATACGGGACAAGGGCAAAGAGGGGCGGACAAGGGCAAAGAGCAGCGGACAATGGCAAAGAGGGGCGGAGAAGGGCAAAGAGTGGAGAACAAGGTTAAAGAGGGGCGGACAAGTGCAGTGAATACGGGACAAGGGAAAGGGGGCGGTGAAGTGTGGAGAATATGGGACAAGTTCAAAGAGGAGCTGACAAGGGCAAAGAGGGGCGGACAAGAGTAAAGAGGGGCGGACTATGACAAAAAGGGGTGGACAAGGGAAAAGAGGGTCGGACCAGGGAAAAGGGGGGCAGACAAGTGGAAAGAGGGGCAGACAACGGCAATGAGGGTCAGAGAAATGCGGAGAATACGGGACAGGGGCAAAGAGGGTCGGACAAGGGCAAAGAGGGACGGACAAGGGCAAAGAGGGGCGGACAAGGGCACAGAGGGGCGGACAATTGAGGAGAATACGGGACAAGGGCAAAGAGGGGCGGACAAGGGCAAAGAGGGGCGGAGAAATGCGGAGAATACAGGCCAAGGACAAAGAGTTGCGGAGAAGAGCAAAGACGGGTGGACAAGAGCAAAGAGGGTCGGACAAGGGCAGAGAGGGTTTGAGAAGGGCAAAGAGGGGCGGACAAGTGCAAAGAGGTGCGGAGAAGGGCAAAGAGGCTCGGAGAAGGGCAAGGAGGGGCGGACAAGGGCAAAGAGGGGCAGACAAGGGCAAAGAAGGGTTGATAAGGGCAAAGAGGGGCGGAGAATTTCGGAAAATACGGCACAAGGGCAAAGAGGGGTGGACAAGTGTAAATAGAGGAGGACAAGGGCAAAGAGGTTCGGACAAGGGCATAGAGGGGCGGAGAAGGGCAAAGAGGGTGGACAAGGGCAAAGAGGGTGGACAAGGGCAAAGAGGGTGGACAAGGGCAAAGAGGGTGGACAAGGGCAAAGAGGGTGGACAAGGGCAAAGAGGGGTAGACAAGATCAAAGAGGTGCGGACAAGGGCAAAGAGGGGTGGACAAGGGCAAAGAGGGGCGGACAAGGGGAAAAAATGGGCAGATAATGGCAAATACTGGCGGAGAATAGCGGAAAATATGGGAAAAGAGCAAAGAGGGGCGGGCAAGGGCAAAGAGGTTCGGACAAGGGCAAGGAGGAGCGGACAATGGTAATGAGGGCCAGACAAGGTCAAAGAGGGGCGGACAAGGGCAAAGAATGGCGGACAACGACAAAGAGGGGCGGACAAGTGCAAAGAGGGTCCGACAAGGGCAAATAGGGGCGGACAATTGCGGAGAATACGGGAAAAGGGAAAGATGGGCGGAAAAGCGCGGAGAATACGGGACAAGGGTAAAGAGGGGCGGAGAATTGCGAAGAATATGGGACAAGGGCAAAGAGGAGCGGACAAGGGAAATGAGGGGTGGACAAGTGTAAAGGGGGGGCGGAATAGTGCAAAAAGTGTCAGACAAGGGAAAAGACGGGCGTACAAGTGAAAGAGGAGCGGACAAGGGCAAAGAGGGGCGGACAAGGGCAAAGAGGGGCGGAGAAGTGCGGAGAATACGGGACAAGGGCAAAGAGGGGCGGACAAGGGCAAAGAGGGGCGGAAAAGGGGAAAGAGGGGCGGACAAGTGCAAAGGGGGATGGACAAGGCCAAAGTGGGGCAGACAAGAGCAAAGAGGGGCGGACAAGAGCATAGAGGGGCGGACAATTGCGGAGAATACGGGACAAGGGCAAAGAGGGGTGGACAAGGGCAAAGAGCTGCGGAGAATTGCGGAGAATACGGGACAAGGACAAAGAGGTGCGGACAAGAGCAAAGAAGGGTGGACAAGAGCAAAGAGGGTCGGACAAGGGCAGAGAGGGGTGGACAAGGCAAAGAGGGGCGGAGAAGTGCAAAGAGGGAGGGACAACGGCAAAGAGGGGCGGACAAGCGCAAAGAGGGGCGGAGAAGTGCGGAAAATACTGGACAAGGGCAAAGAGGGGCGGACAAGACCAAAGAGGGTCGGATAAGGGCAAAGAGGTGCGGACAAGGGCATAGAGGGGCGGAAAAGGGCATTGAGTGGCGGAGAAGTGCAAAGAGGGGCGGACAAGGGCAAAGAGGGGCAGAGAAGAGCAAAGAGGGGCCAAAAAGGGCAAAAAGGGGCAGAGAAGTGCGGAGAATACGGGACAAGGGCAAAGAGGAGCGGACAAGGGCAATAAGGGGCGGAGAAGTGCAGAGAACATGGGACAAGGGCAAAGTGGGGCAGACAAGGCAAAGAGGGGTGGACAAGGGCAAAGAGGGGCGGACAAGCGCATAGAGGGACGGAGAATACGGGACAAGGGCAAAGAGGGGCTGACAAGGTCAAAGAGGGCCAGAGAAGGGCAAAGAGGAGCGGAGAAGGGCAAAGAGGGGCGCACAGGGGCAAAGAGTGATGGACAAGGGCAAAGAGGGGCGGACAAGGGCACAGAGGGGCAGACAATTGTGGAGAATACGGGACAAGGGCAAAGAGGGGCGGACAAGGGCACAGACGGGCGGAGAAGGGCACAGAGGGGCGGAGAAGTGCGGAGAATACAGGCCAAGGACAAAGAGGTGCGGAGAAGAGCAAAGACGGGTGGACAAGAGCAAAAAGGGTCGGACAAGGGCTGAGAGGGTTTGAGAAGGGAAAAGAGGGGCGGACAAGTGCAAAGAGGTGCGGAGAAGGGCAAAAAGGCTTGGAGAAGGGCAAGGTGGGGTGGACAAGGGCAAAGAGGTGCGGACAAGGGCAAAGAAGGGTGGATAAGGGCAAAGAGGGGCGGAGAAGTGCAAAGAGGGGCGGACAAGGGCTAAGAGGGGCGGACAAGGGCGGAGAATACGGGACAAGTGCAAAGAGGGGCGGAGAATTGAGTAGAATAAGGGAGAAGGGCAAAGAGGGGCGGACAAGGGCAAACAGGGGCGGAGAAGGGGAGAGAGGGGCGCACAAGTGCAAAGAGGGGCGCAAAAGTGCAAAGAGGGGCACACAAGTGCAAAGAGGGGCACACAAGTGCAAAGAGGGGCGGACAAGGGCAAAGAGGGGCGGACAAGGGCAAAGAGGGGCGGACAGGCAAAAAGTGTCGGAGAAGAGCAGAGAATACGGGACAAGGGCAAAGAGGGGCGGACAAGGGCAAAGAGCAGCGGACAAGGGCAAAGAGGGGCGGAGAAGGGCAAAGAGGGGAGGACAAGGTTAAAGAGGGGCGGACAAGTGCAGAGAATACGGGACAAGGGAAAGGGGGCGGTGAAGTGTGGAGAATATGGGACAAGTTCAAAGAGGAGCTGACAAGGGCAAAGAGGGGCGGACAAGAGTAAAGACGGGCGGACTATGGCAAAAAGGGGTGGACAAGGGAAAAGAGGGTCGGACCAGGGAAAAGAGGGGCAGACAAGTGGAAAGAGGGGTGGACAAGGGCAATGAGGGTCGGAGAAATGCGGAGAATACGGGACAGGGGCAAAGAGGGTCGGACAAGGGCAAAGAGGGACGGACAAGGGCAAAGAGGGATGGACAAGGGCAAAGAGGGGCGGACAAAGGCGCAGAGGGGCGGACAGTTGTGGAGAATACGGGACAAGGGCAAAGAGGGGCGGAGAAGAGCAAAGACGGGTGGACAAGAGCAAAGAGGGTCGGACAAGGGCAGAGAGGGTTTGAGAAGGGCAAAGAGGGGCGGACAAGTGCAAAGAGGTGCGGAGAAGGGCAAAGAGGCTCGGAGAAGGGCAAGGAGGGGCGGACAAGGGCAAAGAGGGGCAGACAAGGGCAAAGAAGGGTTGATAAGGGCAAAGAGGGGCGGAGAATTTCGGAAAATACGGCACAAGGGCAAAGAGGGGTGGACAAGTGTAAATAGAGGAGGACAAGGGCAAAGAGGTTCGGACAAGGGCATAGAGGGGCGGAGAAGGGCAAAGAGGGTGGACAAGGGCAAAGAGGGTGGACAAGGGCAAAGAGGGTGGACAAGGGCAAAGAGGGTGGACAAGGGCAAAGAGGGTGGACAAGGGCAAAGAGGGGTAGACAAGATCAAAGAGGTGCGGACAAGGGCAAAGAGGGGTGGACAAGGGCAAAGAGGGGCGGACAAGGGGAAAAAATGGGCAGATAATGGCAAATACTGGCGGAGAATAGCGGAAAATATGGGAAAAGAGCAAAGAGGGGCGGGCAAGGGCAAAGAGGTTCGGACAAGGGCAAGGAGGAGCGGACAATGGTAATGAGGGCCAGACAAGGTCAAAGAGGGGCGGACAAGGGCAAAGAATGGCGGACAACGACAAAGAGGGGCGGACAAGTGCAAAGAGGGTCCGACAAGGGCAAATAGGGGCGGACAATTGCGGAGAATACGGGAAAAGGGAAAGATGGGCGGAAAAGCGCGGAGAATACGGGACAAGGGTAAAGAGGGGCGGAGAATTGCGAAGAATATGGGACAAGGGCAAAGAGGAGCGGACAAGGGAAATGAGGGGTGGACAAGTGTAAAGGGGGGGCGGAATAGTGCAAAAAGTGTCAGACAAGGGAAAAGACGGGCGTACAAGTGAAAGAGGAGCGGACAAGGGCAAAGAGGGGCGGACAAGGGCAAAGAGGGGCGGAGAAGTGCGGAGAATACGGGACAAGGGCAAAGAGGGGCGGACAAGGGCAAAGAGGGGCGGAAAAGGGGAAAGAGGGGCGGACAAGTGCAAAGGGGGATGGACAAGGCCAAAGTGGGGCAGACAAGAGCAAAGAGGGGCGGACAAGAGCATAGAGGGGCGGACAATTGCGGAGAATACGGGACAAGGGCAAAGAGGGGTGGACAAGGGCAAAGAGCTGCGGAGAATTGCGGAGAATACGGGACAAGGACAAAGAGGTGCGGACAAGAGCAAAGAAGGGTGGACAAGAGCAAAGAGGGTCGGACAAGGGCAGAGAGGGGTGGACAAGGCAAAGAGGGGCGGAGAAGTGCAAAGAGGGAGGGACAACGGCAAAGAGGGGCGGACAAGCGCAAAGAGGGGCGGAGAAGTGCGGAAAATACTGGACAAGGGCAAAGAGGGGCGGACAAGACCAAAGAGGGTCGGATAAGGGCAAAGAGGTGCGGACAAGGGCATAGAGGGGCGGAAAAGGGCATTGAGTGGCGGAGAAGTGCAAAGAGGGGCGGACAAGGGCAAAGAGGGGCAGAGAAGAGCAAAGAGGGGCCAAAAAGGGCAAAAAGGGGCAGAGAAGTGCGGAGAATACGGGACAAGGGCAAAGAGGAGCGGACAAGGGCAATAAGGGGCGGAGAAGTGCAGAGAACATGGGACAAGGGCAAAGTGGGGCAGACAAGGCAAAGAGGGGTGGACAAGGGCAAAGAGGGGCGGACAAGCGCATAGAGGGACGGAGAATACGGGACAAGGGCAAAGAGGGGCTGACAAGGTCAAAGAGGGCCAGAGAAGGGCAAAGAGGAGCGGAGAAGGGCAAAGAGGGGCGCACAGGGGCAAAGAGTGATGGACAAGGGCAAAGAGGGGCGGACAAGGGCACAGAGGGGCAGACAATTGTGGAGAATACAGGACAAGGGCAAAGAGGGGCGGACAAGGGCACAGACGGGCGGAGAAGGGCACAGAGGGGCGGAGAAGTGCGGAGAATACAGGCCAAGGACAAAGAGGTGCGGAGAAGAGCAAAGACGGGTGGACAAGAGCAAAAAGGGTCGGACAAGGGCTGAGAGGGTTTGAGAAGGGAAAAGAGGGGCGGACAAGTGCAAAGAGGTGCGGAGAAGGGCAAAAAGGCTTGGAGAAGGGCAAGGTGGGGTGGACAAGGGCAAAGAGGTGCGGACAAGGGC
Organism: Phaenicophaeus curvirostris; assembly: GCF_032191515.1. Classification (NCBI taxonomy): domain Eukaryota; kingdom Metazoa; phylum Chordata; class Aves; order Cuculiformes; family Cuculidae; genus Phaenicophaeus; species Phaenicophaeus curvirostris. The sequence goes on from NW_027206838.1 coordinate 62,976, forward strand.
AAAGAAGGGTGGATAAGGGCAAAGAGGGGCGGAGAAGTGCAAAGAGGGGCGGACAAGGGCTAAGAGGGGCGGACAAGGGCGGAGAATACGGGACAAGTGCAAAGAGGGGCGGAGAATTGAGTAGAATAAGGGAGAAGGGCAAAGAGGGGCGGACAAGGGCAAACAGGGGCGGAGAAGGGGAGAGAGGGGCGCACAAGTGCAAAGAGGGGCGCAAAAGTGCAAAGAGGGGCACACAAGTGCAAAGAGGGGCACACAAGTGCAAAGAGGGGCGGACAAGGGCAAAGAGGGGCGGACAAGGGCAAAGAGGGGCGGACAGGCAAAAAGTGTCGGAGAAGAGCAGAGAATACGGGACAAGGGCAAAGAGGGGCGGACAAGGGCAAAGAGCAGCGGACAAGGGCAAAGAGGGGCGGAGAAGGGCAAAGAGGGGAGGACAAGGTTAAAGAGGGGCGGACAAGTGCAGAGAATACGGGACAAGGGAAAGGGGGCGGTGAAGTGTGGAGAATATGGGACAAGTTCAAAGAGGAGCTGACAAGGGCAAAGAGGGGCGGACAAGAGTAAAGACGGGCGGACTATGGCAAAAAGGGGTGGACAAGGGAAAAGAGGGTCGGACCAGGGAAAAGAGGGGCAGACAAGTGGAAAGAGGGGTGGACAAGGGCAATGAGGGTCGGAGAAATGCGGAGAATACGGGACAGGGGCAAAGAGGGTCGGACAAGGGCAAAGAGGGACGGACAAGGGCAAAGAGGGATGGACAAGGGCAAAGAGGGGCGGACAAAGGCGCAGAGGGGCGGACAGTTGTGGAGAATACGGGACAAGGGCAAAGAGGGGCGGAGAAGAGCAAAGACGGGTGGACAAGAGCAAAGAGGGTCGGACAAGGGCAGAGAGGGTTTGAGAAGGGCAAAGAGGGGCGGACAAGTGCAAAGAGGTTCGGAGAAGGGCCAAGAGGCTCGGAGAAGGGCAAGGAGGGGCGGACAATGGCAAAGAGGGGCAGACAAGGGCAAAGAAGGGTGGATAAGGGCAAAGAGGGGCGGAGAATTTCGGAAAATACGGCACAAGGGCAAAGAGGGGGGGACAAGTGTAAATAGAGGAGGACAAGGGCAAAGAGGTTCGGACAAGGGCATAGAGGGGCGGAGAAGGGCAAAGAGGGTGGACAAGGGCAAAGAGGGTGGACAAGGGCAAAGAGGGTGGACAAGGGCAAAGAGGGGTAGACAAGATCAAAGAGGTGCGGACAAGGGCAAAGAGGGGTGGACAAGGGCAAAGAGGGGCGGACAAGGGGAAAAAACGGGCAGATAATGGCAGATACTGGCGGAGAATAGCGGAAAATATGGGAAAAGTGCAAAGAGGGGCGGGCAAGGGCAAAGAGGTTCGGACAAGGGCAAGGAGGAGCGGACAATGGTAATGAGGGCCAGACAAGGTCAAAGAGGGGCGGACAAGGTCCAAGAGGGGCGGAAAAGGGCAAAGAATGGCGGACAAGGGCAAAGAATGGCGGACAATGACAAAGAGGGGCGGACAAGTGCAAAGAGGGTCCGACAAGGGCAAATAGGGGCGAACAACTGCGGAGAATACGGGAAAATGGAAAGATGGGCGGAGAAGTGCGGAGAATATGGGACAAGGGTAAAGAGGGGCGGAGAATTGTGAAGAATATGGGACAAGGGCAAAGAGGAGCGGACAATGGCAAAGAGGGGCGGACCAGGGCAAAGAGGGTCGGAGAAGTGCGAAGAATACGGGACAAAGGCAAAGAGGGGCGGACAAGAGCAAAGAGGGTCAGACAAGGGCAAAGAGGAGCGGACAAGGGCAAAGAGGGGCGGACAAGGGCAAAGAGGGGCGGACAAGGGGAAAGACAGGCGGACAAGGGGAAAGACAGGCGGACAAGGGGAAAGAGTGATGGAGAATTGCGGACAATACGGGACAAGGGAAAAGAGGGTCCGACAAGGGCAAAGAGGGGCGGACAAGGGAAAAGAGGGGCGGAGAATTGAGGAGAATACGGCACAAGGGCAAAGAAGGGCGGAGAAGGGCAAAGAGGGGCAGACAAGGGCAAAGAGGAGTGGACAAGTTCAAAGAGGGGTAGACAAGGGCAAAGAGGGTCAAACAAGGGCAAAGAGGGGTGGAGAAGTGCAGAGAGTACGGGACAAGGTCAAAGAGGGGCGCACAAAGGCAAAGAGGGGCGGACAAGGGCAAAGAAGGGCGGACAAGGGGAAAGAGGTGCGGACAAGGGGAAAGAGGTGCGGACAAGGGGAAAGAGGGGCGGACAAGGGCAAAGAGGGGCGGACAAGGGCAAAGAGGGGCGGACAAGGGCAAAGAGGCGCGGACAAGGGGAAAAAACAGCCTAAAAGTGCTAAGAGGGGCGGACAAGGGCAAAGAGGGGCGGACAAGGGCAAAGATGGCCGGACAAGAACAAAGAGGGGCAGACAAGGGCAAAGAGGGGCGGAAATGGCAGAGACGGGCGGACAAGGGCCAAGAGGGTTGGACAAGGGCAAAGAGAGGCAGACCAGGGGAAAGAGGGGCGGACAAGGGAAAATATGGGCGGACAAGTGCAAAGAGTGTCGGACAAGGGCAAAGGTGTGCGGACAAGAGCAAATAGGGGCGGACAAGGGCAAAGAGGGACGGACAAGGACATGGAGGGACGGAGAATTGCTGAGAATACGGAACAAGGGCAATGAGGGACGGAGAAGGGAAAAGAGGAGCGGACTAGGGCAAAGAGGGGTAAACAAGGGCAAAGAGGGGCCGAGAAGTGCAGAGAATACGGGAGAAGAGCAAAGAGGGGTGGAGAAGTGCGGAGAATACGGGACAAGGGCAAAGGCGGCGGACAAGGGCAAAGAGGGGCGGACAAGGGCAAAGAGGTGCGGACCAGGGGAAAGAAGGGCAGAGAAGTGCAGAGAAAATGGGACAAGGGAAAAGAGGGGCGGACAAGTGCAAAGAGGAGCGGAGAATAGCATAGAATACGGGACAAGGGCAAAGAGGGTTGGACAAGGGCAAAGAATGGTGGACAAGGGCAAAGAGGGGCGGAGAAGTGCAAAGAGGGGTGGAGAATAAGGGACAAGGGCAAGGAGGGGCGCACAAGGGTAAAGAGGTGCGGAGAAGTTGGCAGAATAAAGGACAAGGGCAAGAAGGGGCGCACAAGGGCAAAGAGGGGCGCAAAAGTGCAAAGAGGGGCAAACAAGTGCAAAGAGGGGTAGACAAGGGCAAAGGGGGTGGAAAAGGTCTAAGAAAGGCGGACAAGGGAAAAGAGGGGCTGATAAGGGCAAAGAGGAGCTAACAAGGACAAAGAGGGTTGGACAAGGGCAAAGGGGGCGGAGAAGGGCAAAGAAGGGGCGGAGAAGTGCGGAGAATACTGGACAAGAGCAAAGAGGGGAGGAGAAGTGTGGACAATGTGGGACAATTGCAAAGAGGGGCGGAAAAGGGCAAAGACGGGCGGACAAGTGCAAAGAGTGTCGGACAAGGGCAAAGAGGAGCGGAGAAATGCAGAGAATATGGGACAAGGGCAAAGAGGGGCGGACAAGTGCAAAGAGGGGCGGAACAGTTTAAAGAGGGGTGGACAAGGGCAAATAGGGGCGGACAAGGGCAAAGAGGGTCGGACAAGGGTAAAGAGGTGCGGACAAATGCGGAGAACAAGGGAAAGGATCAAAAAGTGTAGGACAAATGTAAAGAGTGTCAGACAAGTGCAAAGAGGGGCGGACAAGGATAAAGGTGTGCGGACAAGAGCAAAGAGGGGCGGAGAAGGGCAAAGAGGGGCGGAGAAGGGCAAAGAGGGGCGGACAAGCGCAAAGAGGGGTGGAGAAGTACGGAAAATACTGGACAAGGGCAAAGAGGTGCGGACAAGAGCAAAGAGGGGCGGACAAGGGGAAAGAGAGACGGACAAGAGGAAAGAGGGACGGACAAGGGCAAAGAGGGGTGGACAAGGGCAAAGACGGGCGGACAAGGGAAAGGACGGGCGAACAATGGCAAAGAGTGACGGAGAAGTACGGTTAATACGGGACAATGGCAAAGAGGGTCAGAAAAGGGAAAAGAGGGGCGGACAAGGGAAAAGAGGGGCGGAGAATTGAGGAGAATACGGGACAAGGGCAAAGAGGGGCAGAGAAGGGCAAAGAGGGGCGGAGAAAGGCAAGGAAGAGTGGACAAGGGCAAAGAGGGGCGGACAAGGGCAAAGAGGGGCGGAAAAGGACAAAGAGGGGCGGACAAGGGCAAATATTGGCGGACAAGTGCGAAGAGTGTCGGACAAGGGCAAAGGTGTGCAGACAAGAGCAAAGAGGGGCGGAGAAGGGCGGAGAACACAAGACAGGGTCAAAGAGGGTTGGAGAAGGGCAAAGAGGGGCGGACAAGGGCAAAGAGGGGCAGAAAAGGGCAAAGAGGGGCGGAAAAGGGCAAAGAGGGGCGGAAAAGGGCAAAGAGGGGCGGAAAAGGGCAAAGAGGGGCGGAAAAGGGCAAAGAGGGGCGGAAAAGGGCAAAGAGGGGCGGAAAAGGGCAAAGAGGGGCGGAAAAGGGCAAAGAGGGGCGGAAAAGGGCAAAGAGGGGCGGACAAGGGAAAAGAGTGACAGACAAGTGCATAGAGGGGCGGAGAATTGCTGAGAATACTGGACAAGTGCAAACAGGGACGGAGAGAGCAAAGAGGGGCAGACAAGGGCAAAGAAGGGGCAGAGAAGTGCAGAGAATACTGGACAAGGGCAAAGATGTGTGGACAAGTGCTAAGAGGGGCGAAGAAGAGCAAAGAGGGTCGGAGATGTGTGGAGAATACTTGACAAGGGCAAAGAGGGGGGGACCAGGGCAAAGAGGGTCGGACAAGGGCAAAGGTGTGCGGACAAGAGCAAAGAGGGGCGGAGAAGGGCAGAGAACACGGGACAGGGTCAAAGAGGGTCGGACAAGGGCAAAGAGGGGCGGACAAGGGCAAAGAGGGGCGGAAAAGGGCAAAGAGGGGCGCACAAGTGTAAAGAGGGTCGGAGAAGGGGAAAGAGGGGCGGACAATGGCAAAGAGGGACGGACAAGGGCATAGAGGGGCGCAGAATGGCTGAGAATACGGGACAAGTGCAAAGAGGGACAGAGAAGGGCAAAGAGCGTCAGACAACGGCAAAGAAGGGGCGGAGAAGTGCGGAGAATACTGGACAAGGGCAAAGATGTGTGGACAAGAGCAAAGAGGGGCTGACAAGTGCAAAAAGGGTCGGAGAAGTGTGGAGAATACTTGACAAGGGCAAAGAGGGGCGGAAAAGGGCAAACAGGGGAGGACAAGGGCAAAGAGGGGATGGCAAGGGCAAGGAGGGGCAGACAAATGCAGAGAATACGGGACAAGGGGAAAGTGTGGGGAGAAGTGTGGAGAATACGAGACAAGGGCTAAGAGGAGCGGAGAAGGACAAAGAGGGGTGGTCAAGGGCAAAGAGGGGCGGACAAGGGCAAGGAGGAGCGGACAAGGGCAAAGACAGGCGGACAAGGGCAAAGAGGGGCGGACAAAGGGCAAAGAGGGGCGGAAAAAGGGCAAAGAGTGTTGGAGAAGTGCGGAGAATACGGGACAAGGGCACAGAGGGATGGACAAGGGCACAGAGGGATGGACAAGGGCACAGAGGGATGGACAAGGGCAAAGAGGGGCGGACAAGGGCAAAAAGGGGTGGACCATGGCAAAGAGGGGCGGACAAGAGCAAAGAGGGGCGGAGAAATTCCGAAAATACGGGAGAAGTGCAAAGAGGGTCGGACAAGGGCAAAGAGGTTCGGACAGGGCAAGGAGGGGCGGAGAAGGGCAAAGAGGGGCGGACAAGGGCAAAGAAGGGGAGGAAAAGTGCAAAGAGGGGTGGACAAGGGTAAATAGGGGCGGAGAAGTGCAAAGAGGGGCGGAGAAGCGCAAAGAGGGGCAGACAAGGGCCAAGAGGCGTGGACAAGGGTAAAGAGGGGACGAAAAGTGCAAAGAGGGGCGGACAAGGGCAAAGAGGGGCAGATAAGGCCAAAGAGGGGAGGACAAGGGCAAAGAGGGGTGGACTAGGGCAAAGAGGGGCAGACAAAAGCATAGAGGGGCGGAGAAGTGCGGAAAAAACGGGACAAGGGCAAGGAGAGGCGGACAAGGGCAAAGAGGGTCGGACAAATGTCATGGATGGGCGGACAAGTGCAAAGAGGGGCGGACAATGGCAAAGAGGGACGGACAAGGGCAAAGAGGGACGGAGAAGTTCAAAGAGGGGCGGAGAAGGGCGGAAAATACGGGCCAAGTGCAAAGACGGGCGGACATGGGCAAAGAGGGACGGACAAGTGCAAAGAGGGGCGGACAAGGGCAAAGAGAGGCGGACCAGGGCAAATATGGGCGGACAAGGGCAAATATGGGCGGACAAGGGCAAATATGGGCGGACAAGGGCAAAGAGTGTCGGACAAGAGCGAAGAGGTGAGGAGAAGGGCAAAGAACACGGGACAGGTTCAAATAGGGTCGGACAAGGGCAAAGAGGGTAGGACAAGGGCATAGAGGGGCGGAGAATTGCAGAGAATACGGGACAAGGGCAAAGAGTGACGGAGAAGGGCAAAAAGGGGCAGACAAGGGCAAAGAGGGGCGGACAAGGGCAAAGAGGGGCGGACAAGGGCAAAGAGGGGCGGACAAGGGCAAAGAGGGGCGGACAAGGGCAAAGAGGAGCAGACAAGGGCAAAGAGGGGCGGAGAAGAGCGGAGAATATGGGAGAAGAGCAAAGAGGGGCGGAGAAGTGCGGAGAATACGGGACAAGGGCAAAGTGGGCGGACAAGGGCAAGGAGGGGCGGACAAATGCAAAGAGGAGCGGAAAAGGGGAAAGAGAGGCGGAGAAGTGCATAGAATACGGGACAAGGTAAAAGAGGGGCGGACAAGTGCAAAGAGGGGCGGACAAGGGAAAGAGTGTCGGACAAGGGCAAAGAGGGTCGGACAAGGGCAAAGAGGGGCGGACAAGGGCAAAGAGGGGCGGACAAGGGCAAAGAGGTGCGGAGAATTGTGGAAAATAGGGGACAAGGGCAAAGAGCGGCGGACAAGGGCAAAGAGGGGCGGACAAGGGCAAGTAGGGGTGGACAAGGGCAAAGAGGGGCGGATAAGGACAAAGAGGGGTGGAGAAGTGCCTAAAATATGGCACAAGGGCAAAGACGGGGATTCAAGTGTAAAGAGGGGCAGACAAGTGCAAAGAGGGGGGGAAAAGTGCAAAGAGGGGCAGACAAGGTAAAAGAGGGGCGGACAAGGGCAAACAGGGGCGGACAAAGGCAAAGAGGGGCGGACAAGGGAGGAGAATACGGGACAAATGCAAAGAGGTGCGGACAAGTGGAAAGAGGGTCGGACAAGGGCAAAGAGAGGCGGAGAAGTGCAAAGAGCGGTGGACAAGGGCAAAGAGTGTCAGACAAGGGCGGAGAATATGGGACAAAGGCAAAGAGGGTCAGACAAGGGCAAAGCGGGTCGGACAAGGGCAAAGAGTGGCGGAGAAGTGCAAAGAGGGTCGGACAAGGGGAAAGAGAAGCGGACAAGTGTAAAGAGGGGCGGACAAGGGCATAGAGGATTAGACAAAGGCAAAGAGGGTCGGACAAGTGCAAAGAGGGGCGGAGAATTGCATAAAGGGGCGAGTAAGAGCAAAGAGGGTTGGACAAGGGCAAAGAGGGCCGGAGAAGTGCGGAGAATACGGGACAAGGGCAAAGAGGGGCGGATAATTGCGGAGAACACAGGAAAAGGGCAAAGAGGTACGGACAAGATTGGAGAATACGGGACAAGGGCAAAAAGGGGCGGAAAATGTCGGAGAATACAGGAAAAGGGAAAAGAGTGGTGGACAAGGGCGGAGAATACAGGACAAGGGCAAAGAGGGTCGGTCAATGGCAAAGAGGGGCGGACAAGGGCAAAGAGGGGCAGACAAGGGCAAAGAGGGGCAGACAAGGGCAAAGAGTGGCGGATAAGGGCAAACAGTGGCAGACATGGGCAAAGAGGGGCGGAAAAGGACAAAGAGGGTCGGAAAAGGACAAAGAGGGGCGGACAAGGGCAAAGAGGGGCGGACAAGGGCAAAGAGGGGCGGACAAGGGCAAAGAGGGGCGGACAAGGGCAAAGAGGGCGTATAAGGTCAAAGAGGGGCGGACAAGTGAAAAGAGCGTCGGACAAGGTGAAAGAGGAGTGGACAAGTGCAAAGAAGGGCGGACAGTGGCAAAGAAGAGGCGGAGAATTGCGGAGAATACGGGACAAGTGCAAAGAGGGGCACACAAGGGCAAAGAGGGACGGACAAGGGCAAAGAGGGTCGGACAAGGGCAAAGAGGGTCGGACAAGGGCAAAGAGGGTCGGACAAGGGCAAAGAAGTTCGGACAAGTGAAAAGAGTGACGGAGATGTGCGGAGAATATGGGAGAAGGTCAAAGAGGTGCGGACAAGGGCAAAGACGGGTGGACAATGGCAAAGACGGGCGGAAAAGTGCAAAGACGGGAGGATAAGGGCAAAGAGTGACGGAGAATTGCGGAGAATACGGGACAAGGGGAAAGAGGGGCAGACAAGGGCAAAGAGGGGCGGACAAGGCAAAGAGGGGCGGAGAAGGGCAAAGAGGAGCGGACAAGGGCAAAGAGGGGCGGAGAATTCTGGAGAATACGGGACAGGTTCAAAGAGGGGCAGACAAGGGCATAGAGGGTCGGACAAGGGCAAAGACTTGCGGACAAGGGCAAAGAGGGTCGGACAAGGGCAAAGGGGGGCAGACGAGGGCAAAGAGGGGCAGACAAGTGCGGAGAATACGGGACAAGGGCAAAGAGGTTCGGACAAGTGCAAAGAGGGGCGGAGAAGGGCCAAGAGGGGCGGACAAGGGCCAAGAGGGGCGGACAAGGGCCAAGAGGGGCGGACAAGGGCCAAGAGGGGCGGAGAAGGGCCAAGAGGGGCGGAGAAGGGCCAAGAGGGGCGGAGAAGGGCCAAGAGGGGCGGAGAAGGGCCAAGAGGGGCGGAGAAGGGCCAAGAGGGGCGGAGAAGGGCCAAGAGGGGCGGAGAAGGGCCAAGAGGGGCGGAGAAGGGCCAAGAGGGTTGGACAAGGGACAAGAGGGGCGGAACAGGGCAAAGAGGGTAGGACAAGTGCAAAGAGGGGTGGACAAGGGCAAGGAGGGGCAGGCAAGAGCAAAGAAGGGCAGACAAGGGCAAAGAGGGGAGGACAAGTGCAAAGAGGGGAGGACAAGGGCAAAGAGGGGCGGAGAAGTGCCGAAAATACGGGAGAAGTGCAAAGAGGTTCGGACAAGGGCAAAGAGGGTTGGACAAGGGCAAAGAGGGTCAGAGGAGCGCAAAGAGGGGCAGACAAGGGCAAAGAGGGGTGGACAAGGGCAAAGAGGGGACGAAAAGTGCAAAGAGGGGTGGACAAGAGCAAAGAGGGGCAGATAAGGTCAAAGTGGGGTGGACAAGGGCAAAGAGGGCCGGACAAGAGCAAAGAGGAGCCTACAAGAGCAATGAGGGGCGGACAAGTGCTTAGAATACGGGAAAAGAGCAAAGAGGGGCCGAGAATTGCGGAGAATACGGGACAAGGGCAAAGAGGGGCGGAGAAGGGTGGACAATGTGGGACAACAGCAAAGAGGGGCGGACAACGGCAAAGAGGGTAAGACAAGTGCAAAGAGGGGCGGAAAAATGCAAAGAGGTTTGGACACTGGCAAGGAGGGGTGGACAAGGGCAAAGAGGGGCGGACAAGGGCAAAGAGGGGCGGAGAAGTGCGGAAAATATGGCACAAGGGCAAAGAGGGGGGGACAAGTGTAAATAGGGGCGGACAAGGGCAAAGAGGGGCAGACAAGGCAAAGAGGGGCGGACAAGTGCGGAGAATACGGGAAAAGGGCAAAGAGGGGCGGACAAGGGCAAAGTGGGTGGGAGAAGTGCAAACAGGGGCGGACAAGGGAAAAGAGGGATGGACAAGTGCAAAGAGGGTTGGACACTGGCAAGGAGGGGTGGACAAGGGCAAAGAGGGGCGGACAAGGGCAAAGAGGGGCGGAGAAGTGCGGAAAATACGGCACAAGGTCAAAGACGGGGGGACAAGTGTAAAGAGGGGCAGACAAGTGCAAACAGGGGCAGACAAGGGCAAAGAGGGGCAGACAAGTGCAAAGAGGGGCAGACAAGGTCAAAGAGGGGCGGAGAATTCTGGAGAATACGGGACAGGTTCAAAGAGGGGCAGACAAGGGCATAGAGGGTCGGACAAGGGCAAAGACTTGCGGACAAAGGCAAAGAGGGTCGGACAAGGGCAAAGAGGGGCAGACGAGGGCAAAGAGGGGCAGACAAGTGCGGAGAATACGGGACAAGTGCAAAGAGGGTCGGACAAGGGCAAAGAGGGGCGGACAAGGGCAAAGAGGGGCGGACAAAGGCAAAGAGGGGCGGACAAAGGCAAAGAGGGGCGGACAAAGGCAAAGAGGGGCGGACAAAGGCAAAGAGGGGCGGACAAAGGCAAAGAGGGGCGGACAAAGGCAAAGAGGGGCGGACAAAGGCAAAGAGGGGTGGAGAAGGGCCAAGAGGGGCGGAAAAGCGCAAAGAGGGTTGGGAAAGGGCAAAGAGGGATGGACAAGGGACAAGAGGGGCGGAAAAGGGCAAAGAGGGTAGGACAAGTGCAAAGAGGGGCGGACAAGGGCAAGGAGGGGCAGGCAAGAGCAAAGAGTGTCGGACAAGGGTAAAGAGGGGCGGACAAGTGCAAAGAGTGGCGGACAAGGGCAAAGAGGGGCGGACAAGGGCAAAGAGGGGCGGAGAAGTGCGGAGAATACGGGACAAGGGCAAAGAGGGGCGGATAATTGCGGAGAATACGGGAAAAGGGCAAAGAGGTGTGGACAAGGGCAAAGAGGGGCGGACAAGGGCAAAGAGGGGCAGAGAAGTGCGCAGAATAAGGGACAAGGGCAAAGAGGGGCGGACAAGGGCAAAGAGGGGCGGACAAGGGCAAAGAGGGTTGGAGAAGTGCAGAGAAAAAGGGACAAGTGTAAAGAGTGGCGGACAAGGGAAAAGAGGTGCCGACAAGGGCAAAGAGGTGCGGACAAGTGCAAAGTGGGGCGGACAAGGACAAAGTGGGGCGGAAAAGGGCAAAGAGGGACGGACAAGGGCAAAGAGGGGCGGACAAGGGCAAAGAGGGGCGGAGAATACGGGACAAGGGCAAAGAGGGGCGGACAAGAGCAAAGATTGGCGGACAAGGGCAAAGACGGGCGGACAAGGGCAAAGAGGGTCGGACAATTGCAAAGAGGGGCGGACAAGTGCGGAGAATATGGGACAAGAGGAAAGAGGGGAGGAGAAGTGCGAAGAATTCGGGAGAAGGGCAAAAAGGGGCGGACAAGTGCAAAGAGGCTCGGACAAGGGCAAAGAGGGGCGGACAAGGGGAAAGAGGGACGGACAAGGGAAAAGAGGGGTGGACAAATGCAAAGAGGGACGGACGAGGGCAAAGAGGGGCGGACAAGTGCAAAGTGGGGCAGACAAGGGCAAAGAGGAGCGGACAAGGGCAATGAGGGGCAGACAAGTGCAAAGAGGGGCGGACAAAGGCAAAGAGGGGTGGAGAAGTGCGGAGAAAACGAGACAAGATAAAAGAGAGGCGGAGAAGTGCGGAGAATACGGGACAAGGGCAAAGAGGGGCCGACAGAGGCAAAGAGGGGCAGACAAGGGCAAAGAGGAGCGGACAACGGTAAAGAGGGGCAGACAAGTTCGGTGAATACGGGACAAGGTTAAAGAGGGGCGGAGAAGTGCGGAGAATATGGGAGAAGTGCAAAGAGAGGCGGACAAGGGCAAAGAGGCGCGGACAAGGGCAAAGAGGGGCGGACAAGGGCAAAGATTGGCGGGAAAGGGCAAAGAGGGGCGGATAAGTGCGGAGAACACGGGACAAGTGCAAAGAGGGGCGGACAAGTGCAAAGAGGGGCGGACAAGCGCAGAGAGTACGGGACAAGGGCAAAGAGGGTTGGACAAAGACAAAGAAAGGCGGACAAGGGCAAAGACGGGCGGACAAGGGCTAAGAGGGTCTGACAATACGGGACAAGGGCAAAGAGGGGCGGAGAATTGAGTAGAATAAGGGAGAAGGGCAAAGAGGGGCGGACAAGGGCAAACAGGGGTGGAGAAGGGGAGAGAGGGGCGCACAAGTGCAAAGAGGGGCGCACTAGTGCAAAGAGGGGCGCACAAGTGCAAAGAGGGGCGTAAAAGGGCAAAGAGGGGCACACAAGTGCAAAGAGGGGCGGAGAAGGGCAAAGAGGGGCGGACAAGGGCAAAGAGGGGCAGACAAGGGCAAAGAGGGGCGGACGAGATCAAAGATGGTGCGGAGTATTGCTGAGAATACAGGACAAGGGCAAAGAGGGGCGGAGAAAGGCAAAGAGGGGCGGACAAGGGCTAAGAGGGGCGGAAAAGTGGAAAGAGGGGTGGAGAAGTGCGGAGAATACGGGACAAGGGCAAAGAGTGGCGGAGAAGTGCAAATAGGGGTGGACAAGTTTAAGGAGGGCTGAACCAGTGCAAAAAGCGCGGACGAGGGCAAAGAGGGGCGGACCAAGGCAAAGAGGGGCGGACAAGAGCAAAGAGGGTCAGATAAGGGCAAAAGGGGCGGACAATTGCAAAGAGGGGCGGACAAGTGCAAAGAGGAGCGGAGAAGCGCAAAGAGGGGCGGACAAGTTCAAAGAGGTTCGGACAAGTGCAAAGAGGGGCGGACAAGTGTAAAGAGGTGCGGACAAGGGCAAAGAGGGGCGGAAAAGTGGGGAGAATACGGGACAAGGGCAAAGAGGGGCGGACAAGTGCAAAGAGGAGCGGAGAAGAGCAAAGAGGGGCGGACAAGTTCAAAGAGGTTCGGACAAGTGCAAAGAGGGGCGGACAAGTGCAAAGAGGTGCGGACAAGGGCAAAGAGGGGCGGACAAGTGCGGAGAATACGGGACAAGTGCAAACTGGGGCGGTCAAGGGCAAAGAGGGGCGGACAAGGGCAAAGAGGGGCGGACAATGGCAAAGAGGGGCGGAGAATATGGGACAAGGGCAAAGAGGGGCGGACAATGTCAAAGAGGGGTGGAGAAGGGCAAAGAGGGGCGCAAAAGTGCAAAGAGGGGCGGAAAATAGCAAAGAGGGGCGGACAAGTGCAAAGAGGGGCGGACAAGTGCAAAGAGGGTCGGACAAGGGCAAAGAGGCGTGGACAAGGGTAAAGAAGGGGCGGAGAATTGCAGAGAATACGGGACAAGGGCAAAGAGGGGCGGACAAAGGCAAAGAAGGATGTACAAGGGCAAAGAGGGGCGGAGAAGTGCGCAGAATAAGGGACAAGGGCAAAGAGGGGTAGACAAGGGCAAAGATGCGCGGACAAGTGCAAAGAGGGGCGGAGAAGTGCGGAGAATACGGGACTACGGGAAGAAGAGGCGGACAATAGCAAAGAGGGGCGGACAAGCGAAAGGGGCGGACTAGGGGAAAGAGGGGCGGAGAAGTGCGGAAAATATGGGACAAGGGCAAAGAGGGGCGGAGAATTGCGGAGAATACGGGATAAGTGCAAAGAGGGGTGGACAAGGGCAAAGAGTTGCGGAAAAGGTCAAAGAGTGGCAGACAAAGGCAAAGAGGGGCGGAGAATACGGGACAAGGTCAAAGAGGGGCGGTTAAGGTCAAAGAGGGGCGGAGAAGGGCAAAGCGGGACGGAGAAGGGGAAAGAGGTTTGGAGAAGTGCGGAGAATACGGGACAAGGGCAAAGAGGGGCGGACAATGGGAAAGAGGGGCAGACAAGGGCAAAGAGTGGCGGAAAAAGGGCAAAGAGGGATGGACAAGTGCAAAGAGGGGCGCAGAATTGCGGAGAATACGGGACAAGGGCAAAGAGGCGTGGACAAGGCCAAAGAGGGGCAGAGAAGTGCGGAGAATACGGGACACGGGAAAATAGGGGCGGAGAATTGCGGAGAATACAGGACAAGTGCAAAGAGGGGTGGACAAGGGCAAAGAGGAGCGGAGAAGGGCAAAGAAGGGCGGACAAGGGCAAGGAGGGGCGTACAAGGGCGGAGAATGCAGGACAAGAGTAAAGAGGGGCGGACAAGTGCAAAGAGGGGCAGACAAAGGCAAATAGGGGCGGACAAGGGCAAAGAGGGGCGGACAAGGGCAAAGTCGGGCGGACAATGGAAAAGAGGGGCGGAGAAGTGCGGAGAATACGGGACAAGAGCAAAGAGGGGCGGAGAAGTGCGGAGAATACTCTACAAGATCAAAGAGGGGCGGACAAGGGCAAAGAGGGGCGGAGAAGTGAAGAGAGGGGCAGAGAAGGGCAAAGAGGGGCGGACAAGGGCAAAGAGGGGCGGAGAAGGGCAAAGAGGGGCGGAGAAGGGCAAAGAGGGGCGGAGAATACGGGACAAGAGCAAAGAGGGGCTGAGAAGGTCAAAGAGGGTCAGAGAAGGGCAAAGAGGTGCAGAGAAGGGCAAAGAGGGGCACACAAGGGCAAAGAGAGCCGGAAAAGGGAAAAGACAGGCGGACAAGTGCAAAGAGGGTCGCACAAGGGGAAAGGTGTCGGACAAGGGGAAAAAACGGACGGATAAGTGCAAAGACGGGCGGAGAAGTGCGGAGAATACGGGACAAGGGCAAGGAGGGGCGGAGAATTGCGGAGAATAGGGGACAAAGGCAAAGAGGGGCGAACAAGGGCAAAGAGGTGCGGAGAAGTGCGCAGAATACGGGACAAGGGCAAAGAGGGGCGAACAAGGGCAAAGCGGTTTGGAGAAGTGCAGAGAACATGGGACAATGGGAAAGAGTGGCGGACAAGGGAAAAGAGGTGCGGACAAGGGCAAAGAGGTGCGGACAAGGGCAAAGAGGCGCGGAAAAGGGCAAAGAGGGGGGGAGAATTACGAAGAATAGGGGACTAGGGCATAGGGGGTGGAGAGTTGCGGAGAATACAGGAAAAGGTCAAAGAGGGGCGGACAAGTGCAAAGTGGGACGGACAAGGGCAAAATGTAGCGGACAAGGGCAAATTGGGTCGGACAAGGGCAAATTGGTTCGGACAAGGGCAAAGAGGGGCAGACAAGGGCAAAGAGGGGCGGAGATTACGGGACAAGGGCAAAGAGTTGCGGACAAGGGCAAAGAGGTGCGGACAAGGGCAAAGACGGGCGGACATGGGCAAAGAGGGGCGGACAAGGGCAAAGAGGGGCGGACAAGTGCGGAGAATACGGGACAAGAGGAAAGAGGGGCGGACAAGGGCAAAGAGTGACGGACAAGTGCGGAGAATACGGGACAAGAGGAAAGAGGGGCGGAGAAGTCCAGAGAATTCGGGACAAGGGCAAAAATGGGCGGAAAAGAGCAAAGAGGGGCGGACAAGGGCTAAGAGGGGCTGACAATATGGGACAATGGCAAAGAGGGGTGGATAAGGGCAAAGGGGTGCGGAGAAGTGAGTAGAATAAGGGAGAAGTGCAAAGAGAGGTGGACAAGGGCAAACGGGCAGAGAAGGGCAAAGAGGGCAGAGAAGGGCAAAGAGGGGCGGACAAGGGCAAAGAGGGGCGGACAAGGGCAAAGAGGGGCGGACAAGGGCAAAGAGGGGCGGACAAGGGCAAAGAGGGGCGGACAAGGGCAAAGAGGGGCGGACAAGGGCAAAGAGGGGCGGACAAGGGCAAAGAGGGGAGGACTAGGGCAAAGAGGGGAGGACTAGGGCAAAGAGGTGCAGACAAGGGCAAAGAGGGGCGGACAAGGGCAAAGAGGGGCGGACAAGGGCAAAGAGGGGCGGACAAGGGCAAAGAGGGGCGGACAAGGGCAAAGAGGGGCGGACAAGGGCAAAGAGGGGCGGACAAGGGCAAAGAGGGGCGGACAAGGGCAAAGAGGGGCGGACAAGGGCAAAGAGGGGCGGACAAGGGCAAAGAGGGGCGGACAAGGGCAAAGAGGGGCGGACAAGGGCAAAGAGGGGTGGAGAATTTCGGAGAATATGGGACAAGAGAAAAGAGGGGAGGAGATGAGCGGAGAATACGGGACAAGGGCAAAGAGGGGCGGACAGGGGCAAAGAGGGGCGGACAAGGGCAAAGAGGGGCGGACAAGTGCAAAGAGGGGCGGACAAGTGCAAAGAGGGGCGGACAAGTGCAAAGAGGGGCAGACAAGTGCGGTGAATACGGGACAAGGGCAAAGAGTGGCGGAGAATTGCGGTGAATACGGGACAAGGGCAAAGAGGGGTGGACAAGTGCAAAGAGGGGCAGACAAGTGCGGTGAATACGGGACAAGAGAAAAGAGGGGCGGAGAAGTGCGGATAATACTCTACAAGAGCAAAGAGGGGCGGAGAAGTGCGGAGAAAACGCGACAAGGGCAAAGAGGGGCGGACAAGGTCAAAGAGGGGCGGACAAGGGCAAATAGGGGCAGACAAGGGCAAAGAGGGGCGGAGAATTGCGGAGAATACGGGACAAGGGCAAAGAGGGGTGGACAAGGACAAAGAATGGCGGACAAGGGCAAAGAGGGGCGGACAAGGGGAAAAAACGGACGGACTATGGCAAAGACGGGCGGAGAATTGCGGAGAATACGGGACAAGGGCAAAGAGGGGCGGAGAAGTGCGGAGAATACGGGACAAGTGCTAAGAGGGGCGGACAAGGGCAAAGAGGGGCGGACAAAAGCAAAGAGTGTCAGACAAGTGCAAAAGTGTCGGACAGGTGCAAAGAGGGGCGGGCAATGGCAAAGGGTGGCAGACAAGGGCAAAGAAGGGCGGACAAAGGCAAAGAGGGGCGGACTAGGGCAGAGAATAGGGGACAAGGGCACAGAGGGTCGGACAAGGGCACAGAGGGTCGGACAAGTGCACAGAGGGTCGGACAAGTGCACAGAGGGTCGGACAAGGGCAAAGAGGGGCGGACAAGGGCAAAGAGGTGCGGACAAGCGCAAAGAGGTGCGGACAAGCGCAAAGAGGGGAGGACTAGGGCAAAGAGGGGAGGACTAGGGCAAAGAGGGGAGGACTAGGGCAAAGAGGTGCAGACAAATGCAAAGAAGGGGCGGAGATTTGCGGAGAATACGGGACAAAGGCAAAGAAGGGCGGACAAGGGTAAAGAGGTGTGGACAAGTGAAAGAGAGTCGGAGAAGTGCGCAGAATACGGGACAAGGGCAAAGAGGGGCGGACAAGGGCAAAGAGGGGCGGAGAATAGCAGAGAACATGGGACAATGGGAAAGAGTGACGGACAAGGGAAAAGAGGTGCGGACAAGGGCAAAAAGGTGCGGACAAGGTCAAACAGGCGCGGACAAGGGAAAAGAGGGGAGGAGAATTGCGGAGAATACGGGACTAGGGCAAAGGGTGCAGAGAGGTGCGGAGAATACGGGACAAGGTCAAAGAGGGGCGGAAAACTGCAAAGTGGGGCGGACAAGGGCAAAGTGGGGCGGAAAAGGGCAAAGAGGTTCGGACAAGGACAAAGAGGGGCAGACAAGGGTAAAGAGGGGCGGAGAACACGGGACAAGGCAAAGAGTTGCGGACAAGGGCAAAGAGGTGCGGACAAGGGCAAAGACGGGCGGACAAGGGCAAAGAGGGGCGGACAAGGGCAAAGAGGGGCGGACAAGTGCGGAGAATATGGGACAAGAGGAAAGAGGGGCGGAGAAGTTCAGAGAATTCGGGACAAGAGCAAAAAGGGGCGGAAAAGAGCAAAGAGGGGCGGACAAGGGCAAAGAGGGGCGGACAAGGGCAAAGAGGGGCGGACAAGGGCAAAGAGGGGCGGACAAGGGCAAAGAGGGGCGGACAAGGGCAAAGAGGGGCGGACAAGGGCAAAGAGGGGCGGACAAGGGCAAAGAGGGGCGGACAAGGGCAAAGAGGGGCGGACAAGGGCAAAGAGGGGCGGACAAGGGCAAAGAGGGGCGGACAAGGGCAAAGAGGGGCGGACAAGGGCAAAGAGGGGCGGACAAGGGCAAAGAGGGGCGGACAAGGGCAAAGAGGGGCGGACAAGGGCAAAGAGGGGCAGACAAGTGCAAAGAGGGGCGGACAAGGGCAAAGAGGGGTGGAGAATTTCGGAGAATATGGGACAAGAGAAAAGAGGGGAGGAGATGAGCGGAGAATACGGGACAAGGGCAAAGAGGGGCGGACAGGGGCAAAGAGGGGCGGACAAGGGCAAAGAGGGGCGGACAAGTGCAAAGAGGGGCGGACAAGTGCAAAGAGGGGCAGACAAGTGCGGTGAATACGGGACACGGGCAAAGAGTGGCGGAGAATTGCGGTGAATACGGGACAAGGGCAAAGAGGGGTGGACAAGTGCAAAGAGGGGCAGACAAGTGCGGTGAATACGGGACAAGAGAAAAGAGGGGCGGAGAAGTGCGGATAATACTCTACAAGAGCAAAGAGGGGCGGAGAAGTGCGGAGAAAACGCGACAAGGGCAAAGAGGGGCGGACAAGGTCAAAGAGGGGCGGACAAGGGCAAATAGGGGCAGACAAGGGCAAAGAGGGGCGGAGAATTGCGGAGAATACGGGACAAGGGCAAAGAGGGGTGGACAAGGACAAAGAATGGCGGACAAGGGCAAAGAGGGGCGGACAAGGGGAAAAAACGGACGGACTATGGCAAAGACGGGCGGAGAATTGCGGAGAATACGGGACAAGGGCAAAGAGGGGCGGAGAAGTGCGGAGAATACGGGACAAGTGCTAAGAGGGGCGGACAAGGGCAAAGAGGGGCGGACAAAAGCAAAGAGTGTCAGACAAGTGCAAAAGTGTCAGACAGGTGCAAAGAGGGGCGGGCAATGGCAAAGGGTGGCAGACAAGGGCAAAGAAGGGCGGACAAAGGCAAAGAGGGGCGGACTAGGGCGGAGAATAGGGGACGAGGGCACAGAGGGTCGGACAAGGGCACAGAGGGTCGGACAAGGGCACAGAGGGTCGGACAATAGCACAGAGGGTCGGACAAGTGCACAGAGGGTCGGACAAGGGCAAAGAGGTGCGGACAAGCGCAAAGAGGGGAGGACTAGGGCAAAGAGGGGCGGACAAGGGCGAAGAAGATTTGACAAGGGTAAAGAGGGTCTGACAAGGGCAAAGAGGGTCAGACAAGGGCAAAGAGGGTCAGACAAGGGCAAAGAGGGACGGACAAGTGCAAAGAGGACGGAGAAGGGCAAAGAGGGGCGGAAAAGGGGAAAAAACGGGCGGACAATGGCAAAGACGGGCGGAGTAGTGCGGAGAATATGGGACAAGGGCAAAGAGGGGCGGAGAATTGCGGAGAATATGGGATAAGCTCAAAGACGGGCGGACAATGGCAAAGAGGGTTGGACAAGAGCAAAGAGGGGTGGAAAAGGGCAAAGAGGTGCGAACAAATGCAAAGAGGGGCGGACAAGGGCAAAGAAGGGCGGATAAGGGCAAAGAGGGGCGGACAAGGGCAAAGAGTGGTGGAAAAGGTCAAAGAGGGGCTGACAAGTGCTGAGAATACAGGAGAAGGACAAAGAGTCGTATAGAACTGCGGAGAATACGGGACAAGGGCAAAGAGGGACAGAGAATTGCGGAGAATACGGGACAAGGGGAAAAAGGGGTGGACAAGGGCAAAGAGGGCTGTACAATGGCAAAGAGGGGCGGACAAGGGCAAAGAGGGACGGAAAGGGAAAGAGGGGCAGCCAAGTGCAAAGAGGGGCGGACAAGGGCTAAGAGGTGCGGACAAGGGCAAAGAGGGGCGGAGAAGTGCCGAGAATACGGGACAAGAGTAAAGAGGGGCGGACAAGTGCGGCGAATACGGGAAAAGTGCAAAGAGTGGCGGACAAGGGCAAAGAGGGGCAGACAAGGGCAAAGAGGGGTGGAAACTGCGGAGAATACGGAACGAGGGCAAAGAGGGGCAGAGAAGTGCGGAGAATACGGGACAAGGGCAAAGAAGGGCGGACAAGGGCAAAGAAAGCGGACAAGGGCAAAGAGGGGCCGAGAAGTGCTGAAAATACAGCACAAGGGCAAAGACGGGGGGACAAGGGTAAATAGGGGCGGACAAGGGCAAGGAGGGTCGGATAAGGGCATAGAGGGGCGGACAAGGGCAAAGAGGGTGGACAAGGGCAAAGAGGCTTAGACAAGTTCATAGAGGTGCGGACAAGGAGAAAGAGGGGTGGACAAGGGCAAAGACGGGCGGACAAGGGAAAAAAATGGGCGGATAATGGTAAAGACTGGTGGAGAATTTCGGAAAATATGGGACAAGGGCAAAGAGAGGCGGTCAAGTGCAAAGAGGTACGGACAAGGGCAAGGAGGGGCGGACAAGGGCAAAGAGGTGCGGATAAGGGCAAAGAGAGGCGGACAAGTGCAAAGAGGGGCGGAGAATTGCTGAAAACACGTCACAAGGGCAAAGAGGGGCGGACAAGAGGAAAGAGGGTCCGACAAGGGCAAATAGGTGCGGACAATTGCGGAGAATACGGGACAAGGGGAAAGATGGGTGGAGAAGTGCGGAGACTATGGGACAAGTTCAAAGAGGAATGGACAAGGGCAAAGAGGGGCGGACCACGGCAAAGAGGGGCGGAGAAGTGCGGAGAATACGGGACAAAGGCAAAGAGGGGCGGACAAATGCAAAGAGGGTCAGACAAGGGAAAAGAGGGGCGGACAAGGGCAAAGAGGGGCGGAAAAGTGCGGAGAATACGGGACAAGGGCAAAAAGGGGCGGAGAAGGGCAGAGAATATGGGATAAGGGAAAAGAATGGTAGACAAGGGGGGAGAATACGGGAAAAGTGCAAAGAGGGGTAGACAAGGGCAAAGAGGGTTGGACAAGGGCAAAGAGGCGCGGAAAAGTGCAAAGAGGGGCGGAGAAGGGCAAAGAGGGGCGGACAAATGCAAAGAGGGGCGGACGAAGGCAAAGGGGTCGTATAAGGTCAAAGAGGGGTGGACAAGTGCAAAGAGGGGCAGACAAGGGTAAAGAGGGTTGGACAAGGGCAAAGAGGCGCGGAAAAGGGCAAAGAGGGGCGGACAAGGGCAAAGAGGGGCGGACAAGGGCAAAGGGGTCATATGAGGTCAAAGAGGGGTGGACAAGTGCAAAGAGGGGCGGACAAGGGCAAAGAGGAGAGGACAAGGGCAAAGAAGGGCGGACAGTGGCAAAGAAGGGGCGGAGAAGTGCGGAGAAAACGAGACCAGGGCAAAGAGGGGCTGACAAAGGCAAAGAGGGGGGGACAAGGGCAAAGAGGGACAGACAAGTGCAGAGAATAAGGGAGAAGGGCAAAGAGGGGCGGACAAGAGCAAAGAGGGGAGGAGAAGGCCAAAGAGTTTCGGAGAAGGGCAAATAGGGGCGCACAAGGGCAAAGACGGTCGGAAAAGGGCAAAGAGGGGCGGACAAGAGCAAAGAGTGCCGGACAAGGGCAAAGAGGGGCGGACAAGGGCAAAGAGGGGTGGACAAGGGCAAAGAGGGGCGGAGAAGTGCAGAGAACATGGGACAAGGGCAAAGTGGGGAAGACAAGTGCAAAGAGGGGCGGACGAGGGCAAAGAGTGGCGGAGAATACGGGACAAGGGCAAAGAGGGTCTGACAAGGTCAAAGAGGGCCAGAGAAGGGCAAAGAGGGGCAGAGAAGAGCAAAGAGGGGCACACAAGGGCAAAGAGGGGCGGAAAAGTGCAAAGAGTGGCGGAAAAGGGCAAAGACGGGCGGACAAGTGCAAAGAGGGTTGGAGAAGGGCAAAGAGGGGCGGACAAGGGGAAAAAATGGACAGACAAGGGCAAAGATGGGCGGAGAATTGCGGAGAATACGGGACAAGGTCAAAGAGGGGCGGACAATGGCAAAGAGGGGCGTACAAGGGCAAAGAGGGGCGGAGAAGTTCAAAGAGGGGGGGACTAGGGTGGAGAATACAGGAGAAGGGCAAAGAGTGTCGGAGAAGTGCAAAGAACATGGGACAACGGCAAAGAGGGGCGGACAAGGGCAAAGACGGGTGGACAAGATCAAAGAGCCGCGGACAAGGGCAAAGAGGGGTGGAAACTGCGGAGAATACGGAACGAGGGCAAAGAGGGGCAGAGAAGTGCGGAGAATACGGGACAAGGGCAAAGAAGGGCGGACAAGGGCAAAGAGGGGCGGACAAGGGCAAAGAGGGGCGGACAAGGGCAAAGAGGGGCGGACAAGGGCAAAGAGGGGCGGACAAGGGCAAAGAGGGGCAGACAAGGGCAAAGAGGGGCGGACGAGATCAAAGATGGTGCGGAGTATTGCTGAGAATACAGGACAAGGGCAAAGAGGGGCGGAGAAAGGCAAAGAGGGGCGGACAAGGGCTAAGAGGGGCGGAAAAGTGGAAAGAGGGGTGGAGAAGTGCGGAGAATACGGGACAAGGGCAAAGAGTGGCGGAGAAGTGCAAATAGGGGTGGACAAGTTTAAGGAGGGCTGAACCAGTGCAAAAAGCGCGGACGAGGGCAAAGAGGGGCGGACCAAGGCAAAGAGGGGCGGACAAGAGCAAAGAGGGTCAGATAAGGGCAAAAGGGGCGGACAATTGCAAAGAGGGGCGGACAAGTGCAAAGAGGAGCGGAGAAGCGCAAAGAGGGGCGGACAAGTTCAAAGAGGTTCGGACAAGTGCAAAGAGGGGCGGACAAATGTAAAGAGGTGCGGACAAGGGCAAAGAGGGGCGGACAAGTGGGGAGAATACGGGACAAGGGCAAAGAGGGGCGGACAAGTGCAAAGAGGAGCGGAGAAGAGCAAAGAGGGGCGGACAAGTTCAAAGAGGTTCGGACAAGTGCAAAGAGGGGCGGACAAGTGCAAAGAGGTGCGGACAAGGGCAAAGAGGGGCGGACAAGTGCGGAGAATACGGGACAAGTGCAAACTGGGGCGGTCAAGGGCAAAGAGGGGCGGACAAGGGCAAAGAGGGGCGGACAATGGCAAAGAGGGGCGGAGAATATGGGACAAGGGCAAAGAGGGGCGGACAATGTCAAAGAGGGGTGGAGAAGGGCAAAGAGGGGCGCAAAAGTGCAAAGAGGGGCGGAAAATAGCAAAGAGGGGCGGACAAGTGCAAAGAGGGGCGGACAAGTGCAAAGAGGGTCGGACAAGGGCAAAGAGGCGTGGACAAGGGTAAAGAAGGGGCGGAGAATTGCAGAGAATACGGGACAAGGGCAAAGAGGGGCGGACAAAGGCAAAGAAGGATGTACAAGGGCAAAGAGGGGCGGAGAAGTGCGCAGAATAAGGGACAAGGGCAAAGAGGGGTAGACAAGGGCAAAGATGCGCGGACAAGTGCAAAGAGGGGCGGAGAAGTGCGGAGAATACGGGACTACGGGAAGAAGAGGCGGACAATAGCAAAGAGGGGCGGACAAGCGAAAGGGGCGGACTAGGGGAAAGAGGGGCGGAGAAGTGCGGAAAATATGGGACAAGGGCAAAGAGGGGCGGAGAATTGCGGAGAATACGGGATAAGTGCAAAGAGGGGTGGACAAGGGCAAAGAGTTGCGGAAAAGGTCAAAGAGTGGCAGACAAAGGCAAAGAGGGGCGGAGAATACGGGACAAGGTCAAAGAGGGGCGGTTAAGGTCAAAGAGGGGCGGAGAAGGGCAAAGCGGGATGGAGAAGGGGAAAGAGGTTTGGAGAAGTGCGGAGAATACGGGACAAGGGCAAAATGTGGCGGAGAAGTGCGGAGAATACGGGACAAGGGCAAAGAGGGGCGGACAATGGGAAAGAGGGGCAGACAAGGGCAAAGAGTGGCGGAAAAAGGGCAAAGAGGGATGGACAAGTGCAAAGAGGGGCGCAGAATTGCGGAGAATACGGGACAAGGGCAAAGAGGCGTGGACAAGGCCAAAGAGGGGCAGAGAAGTGCGGAGAATACGGGACACGGGAAAATAGGGGCGGAGAATTGCGGAGAATACAGGACAAGTGCAAAGAGGGGTGGACAAGGGCAAAGAGGAGCGGAGAAGGGCAAAGAAGGGCGGACAAGGGCAAGGAGGGGCGTACAAGGGCGGAGAATGCAGGACAAGAGTAAAGAGGGGCGGACAAGTGCAAAGAGGGGCAGACAAAGGCAAATAGGGGCGGACAAGGGCAAAGAGGGGCGGACAATGGAAAAGAGGGGCGGAGAAGTGCGGAGAATACGGGACAAGAGCAAAGAGGGGCGGAGAAGTGCGGAGAATACTCTACAAGATCAAAGAGGGGCGGACAAGGGCAAAGAGGGGCGGAGAAGTGAAGAGAGGGGCAGAGAAGGGCAAAGAGGGGCGGACAAGGGCAAAGAGGGGCGGAGAAGGGCAAAGAGGGGCGGAGAAGGGCAAAGAGGGGCGGAGAATACGGGACAAGAGCAAAGAGGGGCTGAGAAGGTCAAAGAGGGTCAGAGAAGGGCAAAGAGGTGCAGAGAAGGGCAAAGAGGGGCACACAAGGGCAAAGAGAGCCGGAAAAGGGAAAAGACAGGCGGACAAGTGCAAAGAGGGTCGCACAAGGGGAAAGGTGTCGGACAAGGGGAAAAAACGGACGGATAAGTGCAAAGACGGGCGGAGAAGTGCGGAGAATACGGGACAAGGGCAAGGAGGGGCGGAGAATTGCGGAGAATAGGGGACAAAGGCAAAGAGGGGCGAACAAGGGCAAAGAGGTGCGGAGAAGTGCGCAGAATACGGGACAAGGGCAAAGAGGGGCGAACAAGGGCAAAGCGGTTTGGAGAAGTGCAGAGAACATGGGACAATGGGAAAGAGTGGCGGACAAGGGAAAAGAGGGGCGGACAAGGGCAAAGAGGTGCGGACAAGGGCAAAGAGGCGCGGAAAAGGGCAAAGAGGGGGGGAGAATTACGAAGAATAGGGGACTAGGGCATAGGGGGTGGAGAGTTGCGGAGAATACAGGAAAAGGTCAAAGAGGGGCGGACAAGTGCAAAGTGGGACAGACAAGGGCAAAATGTAGCGGACAAGGGCAAATTGGGTCGGACAAGGGCAAATTGGTTCGGACAAGGGCAAAGAGGGGCAGACAAGGGCAAAGAGGGGCGGAGATTACGGGACAAGGGCAAAGAGTTGCGGACAAGGGCAAAGAGGTGCGGACAAGGGCAAAGACGGGCGGACATGGGCAAAGAGGGGCGGACAAGGGCAAAGAGGGGCGGACAAGTGCGGAGAATACGGGACAAGAGGAAAGAGGGGCGGACAAGGGCAAAGAGTGACGGACAAGTGCGGAGAATACGGGACAAGAGGAAAGAGGGGCGGAGAAGTCCAGAGAATTCGGGACAAGGGCAAAAATGGGCGGAAAAGAGCAAAGAGGGGCGGACAAGGGCTAAGAGGGGCTGACAATATGGGACAATGGCAAAGAGGGGTGGATAAGGGCAAAGGGGTGCGGAGAAGTGAGTAGAATAAGGGAGAAGTGCAAAGAGAGGTGGACAAGGGCAAACGGGCAGAGAAGGGCAAAGAGGGCAGAGAAGGGCAAAGAGGGGCGGACAAGGGCAAAGAGGGGCGGACAAGGGCAAAGAGGGGCGGACAAGGGCAAAGAGGGGCGGACAAGGGCAAAGAGGGGCGGACAAGGGCAAAGAGGGGAGGACTAGGGCAAAGAGGGGAGGACTAGGGCAAAGAGGGGAGGACTAGGGCAAAGAGGTGCAGACAAGGGCAAAGAGGGGCGGACAAGGGCAAAGAGGGGCGGACAAGGGCAAAGAGGGGCGGACAAGGGCAAAGAGGGGCGGACAAGGGCAAAGAGGGGCGGACAAGGGCAAAGAGGGGCGGACAAGGGCAAAGAGGGGCGGACAAGGGCAAAGAGGGGCGGACAAGGGCAAAGAGGGGCGGACAAGGGCAAAGAGGGGCGGACAAGGGCAAAGAGGGGTGGAGAATTTCGGAGAATATGGGACAAGAGAAAAGAGGGGAGGAGATGAGCGGAGAATACGGGACAAGGGCAAAGAGGGGCGGACAGGGGCAAAGAGGGGCGGACAAGGGCAAAGAGGGGCGGACAAGTGCAAAGAGGGGCGGACAAGTGCAAAGAGGGGCGGACAAGTGCAAAGAGGGGCGGACAAGTGCGGTGAATACGGGACAAGGGCAAAGAGTGGCGGAGAATTGCGGTGAATACGGGACAAGGGCAAAGAGGGGTGGACAAGTGCAAAGAGGGGCAGACAAGTGCGGTGAATACGGGACAAGAGAAAAGAGGGGCGGAGAAGTGCGGATAATACTCTACAAGAGCAAAGAGGGGCGGAGAAGTGCGGAGAAAACGCGACAAGGGCAAAGAGGGGCGGACAAGGTCAAAGAGGGGCGGACAAGGGCAAATAGGGGCAGACAAGGGCAAAGAGGGGCGGAGAATTGCGGAGAATACGGGACAAGGGCAAAGAGGGGTGGACAAGGACAAAGAATGGCGGACAAGGGCAAAGAGGGGCGGACAAGGGGAAAAAACGGACGGACTATGGCAAAGACGGGCGGAGAATTGCGGAGAATACGGGACAAGGGCAAAGAGGGGCGGAGAAGTGCGGAGAATACGGGACAAGTGCTAAGAGGGGCGGACAAGGGCAAAGAGGGGCGGACAAAAGCAAAGAGTGTCAGACAAGTGCAAAAGTGTCGGACAGGTGCAAAGAGGGGCGGGCAATGGCAAAGGGTGGCAGACAAGGGCAAAGAAGGGCGGACAAAGGCAAAGAGGGGCGGACTAGGGCAGAGAATAGGGGACAAGGGCAAAGAGGGTCGGACAAGGGCACAGAGGGTCGGACAAGTGCACAGAGGGTCGGACAAGTGCACAGAGGGTCGGACAAGGGCAAAGAGGGGCGAACAAGGGCAAAGAGGTGCGGACAAGCGCAAAGAGGGGAGGACTAGGGCAAAGAGGGGAGGACTAGGGCAAAGAGGTGCAGACAAATGCAAAGAAGGGGCGGAGATTTGCGGAGAATACGGGACAAAGGCAAAGAAGGGCGGACAAGGGTAAAGAGGTGTGGACAAGTGAAAGAGAGTCGGAGAAGTGCGCAGAATACGGGACAAGGGCAAAGAGGGGCGGACAAGGGCAAAGAGGGGCGGAGAATAGCAGAGAACATGGGACAATGGGAAAGAGTGACGGACAAGGGAAAAGAGGTGCGGACAAGGGCAAAAAGGTGCGGACAAGGTCAAACAGGCGCGGACAAGGGAAAAGAGGGGAGGAGAATTGCGGAGAATACGGGACTAGGGCAAAGGGTGCAGAGAGGTGCGGAGAATACGGGACAAGGTCAAAGAGGGGCGGAAAACTGCAAAGTGGGGCGGACAAGGGCAAAGTGGGGCGGAAAAGGGCAAAGAGGTTCGGACAAGGACAAAGAGGGGCAGACAAGGGTAAAGAGGGGCGGAGAACACGGGACAAGGCAAAGAGTTGCGGACAAGGGCAAAGAGGTGCGGACAAGGGCAAAGACGGGCGGACAAGGGCAAAGAGGGGCGGACAAGGGCAAAGAGGGGCGGACAAGTGCGGAGAATATGGGACAAGAGGAAAGAGGGGCGGAGAAGTTCAGAGAATTCGGGACAAGAGCAAAAAGGGGCGGAAAAGAGCAAAGAGGGGCGGACAAGGGCAAAGAGGGGCGGACAAGGGCAAAGAGGGGCGGACAAGGGCAAAGAGGGGCGGACAAGGGCAAAGAGGGGCGGACAAGGGCAAAGAGGGGCGGACAAGGGCAAAGAGGGGCGGACAAGGGCAAAGAGGGGCGGACAAGGGCAAAGAGGGGCGGACAAGGGCAAAGAGGGGCGGACAAGGGCAAAGAGGGGCAGACAAGTGCAAAGAGGGGCGGACAAGGGCAAAGAGGGGTGGAGAATTTCGGAGAATATGGGACAAGAGAAAAGAGGGGAGGAGATGAGCGGAGAATACGGGACAAGGGCAAAGAGGGGCGGACAGGGGCAAAGAGGGGCGGACAAGGGCAAAGAGGGGCGGACAAGTGCAAAGAGGGGCGGACAAGTGCAAAGAGGGGCAGACAAGTGCGGTGAATACGGGACAAGGGCAAAGAGTGGCGGAGAATTGCGGTGAATACGGGACAAGGGCAAAGAGGGGTGGACAAGTGCAAAGAGGGGCAGACAAGTGCGGTGAATACGGGACAAGAGAAAAGAGGGGCGGAGAAGTGCGGATAATACTCTACAAGAGCAAAGAGGGGCGGAGAAGTGCGGAGAAAACGCGACAAGGGCAAAGAGGGGCGGACAAGGTCAAAGAGGGGCGGACAAGGGCAAATAGGGGCAGACAAGGGCAAAGAGGGGCGGAGAATTGCGGAGAATACGGGACAAGGGCAAAGAGGGGTGGACAAGGACAAAGAATGGCGGACAAGGGCAAAGAGGGGCGGACAAGGGGAAAAAACGGACGGACTATGGCAAAGACGGGCGGAGAATTGCGGAGAATACGGGACAAGGGCAAAGAGGGGCGGAGAAGTGCGGAGAATACGGGACAAGTGCTAAGAGGGGCGGACAAGGGCAAAGAGGGGCGGACAAAAGCAAAGAGTGTCAGACAAGTGCAAAAGTGTCGGACAGGTGCAAAGAGGGGCGGGCAATGGCAAAGGGTGGCAGACAAGGGCAAAGAAGGGCGGACAAAGGCAAAGAGGGGCGGACTAGGGCGGAGAATAGGGGACAAGGGCACAGAGGGTCGGACAAGGGCACAGAGGGTCGGACAAGGGCACAGAGGGTCGGACAAGGGCACAGAGGGTCGGACAAGTGCACAGAGGGTCGGACAAGTGCACAGAGGGGCGAACAAGGGCAAAGAGGTGCGGACAAGCGCAAAGAGGGTCAGACAAGGGCAAAGAGGGGCGGACAAGTGCAAAGAGGGACGGACAAGTGCAAAGAGGGCGGAGAAGGGCAAAGAGGGGCGGAAAAGGGGAAAAAACGGGCGGACAATGGCAAAGACGGGCGGAGTAGTGCGGAGAATATGGGACAAGGGCAAAGAGGGGCGGAGAATTGCGGAGAATATGGGATAAGCTCAAAGACGGGCGGACAATGGCAAAGAGGGTTGGACAAGGGCAAAGAGGGGTGGAAAAGGGCAAAGAGGTGCGAACAAATGCAAAGAGGGGCGGACAAGGGCAAAGAAGGGCGGATAAGGGCAAAGAGGGGCGGACAAGGGCAAAGAGTGGTGGAAAAGGTCAAAGAGGGGCTGACAAGTGCTGAGAATACAGGAGAAGGACAAAGAGTCGTATAGAACTGCGGAGAATACGGGACAAGGGCAAAGAGGGACAGAGAATTGCGGAGAATACGGGACAAGGGGAAAAAGGGGTGGACAAGGGCAAAGAGGGCTGTACAATGGCAAAGAGGGGCGGACAAGGGCAAAGAGGGACGGAAAGGGAAAGAGGGGCAGCCAAGTGCAAAGAGGGGCGGACAAGGGCTAAGAGGTGCGGACAAGGGCAAAGAGGGGCGGAGAAGTGCCGAGAATACGGGACAAGAGTAAAGAGGGGCGGACAAGTGCGGCGAATACGGGAAAAGTGCAAAGAGTGGCGGACAAGGGCAAAGAGGGGCAGACAAGGGCAAAGAGGGGTGGAAACTGCGGAGAATACGGAACGAGGGCAAAGAGGGGCAGAGAAGTGCGGAGAATACGGGACAAGGGCAAAGAAGGGCGGACAAGGGCAAAGAAAGCGGACAAGGGCAAAGAGGGGCCGAGAAGTGCTGAAAATACGGCACAAGGGCAAAGACGGGGGGACAAGGGTAAATAGGGGCGGACAAGGGCAAGGAGGGTCGGATAAGGGCATAGAGGGGCGGACAAGGGCAAAGAGGGTGGACAAGGGCAAAGAGGCTTAGACAAGTTCATAGAGGTGCGGACAAGGAGAAAGAGGGGTGGACAAGGGCAAAGACGGGCGGACAAGGGAAAAAAATGGGCGGATAATGGTAAAGACTGGTGGAGAATTTCGGAAAATATGGGACAAGGGCAAAGAGAGGCGGTCAAGTGCAAAGAGGTTCGGACAAGGGCAAGGAGGGGCGGACAAGGGCAAAGAGGTGCGGATAAGGGCAAAGAGAGGCGGACAAGTGCAAAGAGGGGCGGAGAATTGCTGAAAACACGTCACAAGGGCAAAGAGGGGCGGACAAGAGGAAAGAGGGTCCGACAAGGACAAATAGGTGCGGACAATTGCGGAGAATACGGGACAAGGGGAAAGATGGGTGGAGAAGTGCGGAGACTATGGGACAAGTTCAAAGAGGAATGGACAAGGGCAAAGAGGGGCGGACCACGGCAAAGAGGGGCGGAGAAGTGCGGAGAATACGGGACAAAGGCAAAGAGGGGCGGACAAATGCAAAGAGGGTCAGACAAGGGAAAAGAGGGGCGGACAAGGGCAAAGAGGGGCGGAAAAGTGCGGAGAATACGGGACAAGGGCAAAAAGGGGCGGAGAAGGGCAGAGAATATGGGATAAGGGAAAAGAATGGTAGACAAGGGGGGAGAATACGGGAAAAGTGCAAAGAGGGGTAGACAAGGGCAAAGAGGGTTGGACAAGGGCAAAGAGGCGCGGAAAAGTGCAAAGAGGGGCGGAGAAGGGCAAAGAGGGGCGGACAAATGCAAAGAGGGGCGGACGAAGGCAAAGGGGTCGTATAAGGTCAAAGAGGGGTGGACAAGTGCAAAGAGGGGCAGACAAGGGTAAAGAGGGTTGGACAAGGGCAAAGAGGCGCGGAAAAGGGCAAAGAGGGGCGGACAAGGGCAAAGAGGGGCGGACAAGGGCAAAGGGGTCATATGAGGTCAAAGAGGGGTGGACAAGTGCAAAGAGGGGCGGACAAGGGCAAAGAGGAGAGGACAAGGGCAAAGAAGGGCGGACAGTGGCAAAGAAGGGGCGGAGAAGTGCGGAGAAAACGAGACCAGGGCAAAGAGGGGCTGACAAAGGCAAAGAGGGGGGGACAAGGGCAAAGAGGGACAGACAAGTGCAGAGAATAAGGGAGAAGGGCAAAGAGGGGCGGACAAGAGCAAAGAGGGGAGGAGAAGGCCAAAGAGTTTCGGAGAAGGGCAAATAGGGGCGCACAAGGGCAAAGACGGTCGGAAAAGGGCAAAGAGGGGCGGACAAGAGCAAAGAGTGCCGGACAAGGGCAAAGAGGGGCGGACAAGGGCAAAGAGGGGTGGACAAGGGCAAAGAGGGGCGGACGAGGGCAAAGAGTGGCGGAGAATACGGGACAAGGGCAAAGAGGGTCTGACAAGGTCAAAGAGGGCCAGAGAAGGGCAAAGAGGGGCAGAGAAGAGCAAAGAGGGGCACACAAGGGCAAAGAGGGGCGGAAAAGTGCAAAGAGTGGCGGAAAAGGGCAAAGACGGGCGGACAAGTGCAAAGAGGGTTGGAGAAGGGCAAAGAGGGGCGGACAAGGGGAAAAAATGGACAGACAAGGGCAAAGATGGGCGGAGAATTGCGGAGAATACGGGACAAGGTCAAAGAGGGGCGGACAATGGCAAAGAGGGGCGTACAAGGGCAAAGAGGGGCGGAGAAGTTCAAAGAGGGGGGGACTAGGGTGGAGAATACAGGAGAAGGGCAAAGAGTGTCGGAGAAGTGCAAAGAACATGGGACAACGGCAAAGAGGGGCGGACAAGGGCAAAGACGGGTGGACAAGATCAAAGAGCCGCGGACAAGGGCAAAGAGGGGTGGAAACTGCGGAGAATACGGAACGAGGGCAAAGAGGGGCAGAGAAGTGCGGAGAATACGGGACAAGGGCAAAGAAGGGCGGACAAGGGCAAAGAGGGGCGGACAAGGGCAAAGAGGGGCGGACAAGGGCAAAGAGGGGCGGACAAGGGCAAAGAGGGGCGGACAAGCGCAAAGAGGGGCGGACAAGGGCAAAGAGGGGCGGACAAGGGCAAAGAGGGGCGGACAAGGGCAAAGAGGGGCGGACAAGCGCAAAGAGGGTCAGACAAGGGCAAAGAGGTGCGGAGAAGTGCGGAGAATACGGGACAAGGGCAAAGAGGGCCAGAGAAGGGCAAAGAGGGGCGGAGAAGAGCAAAGAGGGGCGCACAAGGGCAAAGAGGGGCGGAAAAGTGCAAAGACGGGCGGACAAGTGCAAAGAGGGTCGAAGAAGGGCAAAGAGGGCCGGACAAGGGCAAAGAGTGGTGTAAAAGGTCAAAGAGGGGCGGACAAGTGCGGAGAATACGGGACAAGGTCAAAGAGTCGTTTAGAACTGCGGAGAAGACGGGACAAGGGCAAAGAGGGGCAGAGAATTGCGGAGAAGACGGGACAAGGGCAAAAAGGGGTGGACAAGGGCAAAGAGGGGTGGACAATGGCAAAGAGGGGCGGACAAGGGCAAAGAGGGTCGGACAAGGGAAAGAGGGGCAGACAAGTGCAAAGAGGGGCGGAGAAGTGCAGAGAATACGGGACAAGGGAAAAGGGGTCGGGGAAGTGTGGAGAATATGGGACAAGTTCAAAGAGGGGCGGACAAGGGCAAAGAGGGGCGGACAAGGGTAAAGAGGGGCTGAATAGTGCAAAAAGAGGTGGACAAGAGAAAAGACGGGCGGACAAGGGCAAAGAGGGACGGACAAAGGAAAAGAGGGGAGGACCAGGGCAAAGAGGGGCGGACAAGTGCAAAGAGGGGCGGACAAGTGCAAAGAGGGGCGGAAAAGGGCCAAGAGGGCCGGACAAGGGCAAAGAGGGGCGGACAAGGGCAAAGAGGGGCGGACAAGGGCAAAGAGGGGCGGACAAGGGCAAAGAGGGGCGGACAAGGGCAAAGAGGGGCGGAGTAGTGCAAAAAGGGGCAGACAAGTGCAAAGAGGGGCGGACAAGGGAAAGAGGGGCGGACAAGGGCAAAGAGGGGCGGACAAGGGCAAAGAGAGGCGGACAAGGGCAAAGAGGGGCGGACAAGGGCAAAGAGGGGTGGACAAGGGCAAAGAGGGGCGGACAAGGGCAAAGAGGGGCGGACAAGGGCAAAGAGGGGCGGAGAAGCGCGGAGAATACGAGACAAGGGCAAAGAGTGTCGGACAAGGGCAAAGAGGGGCGGACAAGGGGAAAGAGGGGCGGACAAGGGGAAAGAGGGGCGGACAAGGGGAAAGAGGGGCGGACAAGGGGAAAGAGGGGCGGACAAGGGGAAAGAGGGGCTGACAAAGGCAAAGAGGGGGGGACAAGGGCAAAGAGGGGCAGACAAGTGCGAAGAATACGGGAGAAGGGCAAAGAGGGGCGGACAAGAGCAAAGAGGGGAGGAGAAGGCCAAAGAGGTTCGGAGAAGGGCAAATAGGGGCGCACAAGGGCAAAGAAGGTCGGAAAAGGAAAAAGAGGGGCGGACAAGAGCAAAGAGTGTCGGACAAGGGCAAAGAGAGGCGGACAAGGGCAAAGAAGGGTGGACAAGGGCAAAGAGGGGCGGAGAAGTGCAGAGAACATGGGACAAGGGCAAAGTGGGGCAGACAAGTGCAAAGAGGGTCTGACAAAGTCAAAGAGGGCCAGAGAAGGGCAAAGAGGGGCGGAGAAGAGCAAAGAGGGGCGCACAAGTGCAAAGAGGGGTGGAAAAGTGCAAAGAGTGGCGGAAAAGGGCAAAGACGGGCGGACAAGTGCAAAGAGGGTCGGAGAAGGGCAAAGAGGGGCGGACAAGGGGAAAAAAAGGACAGACAAGGGCAAAGATGGGCGGAGAATTGCAGAGAATACGGGACAAGGTCAAAGAGGGGCGGACAATGGCAAAGAGGGGCGTACAAGGGCAAAGAGGGGCGGAGAAGGTCAAAGAGGGGGGGACTAGGGTGAAGAATACAGGAGAAGGGCAAAGAACATGGGACAACGGCAAAGAGGGGCGGACAAGGGCAAAGACGGGTGGACAAGGTCAAAGAGCCGCGGACAAGGGCAAAGAGGGGTGGAAACTGCGGAGAATACGGAACGAGGGCAAAGAGGGGCAGAGAAGTGCGGAGAATACGGGACAAGGGCAAAGAAGGGCGGACAAGGGCAAAGAGGGGCGGACAAGGGCAAAGAGGGGCGGACAAGGGCAAAGAGGGGCGGACAAGGGCAAAGAGGGGCGGACAAGGGCAAAGAGGGGCGGACAAGGGCAAAGAGGGGCGGACAAGGGCAAAGAGGGGCGGACAAGGGCAAAGAGGGGCGGACAAGGGCAAAGAGGGGCGGACAAGGGCAAAGAGGGGCGGACAAGGGCAAAGAGGGGCGGACAAGGGCAAAGAGGGGCGGACAAGGGCAAAGAGGGGCGGACAAGGGCAAAGAGGGGCGGACAAGGGCAAAGAGGGGCGGACAAGGGCAAAGAGGAGAGGACAAGGGCAAAGAGGAGAGGACAAGGGCAAAGAAGGGCGGACAGTGGCAAAGAAGGGGCGGAGAAGTGCGGAGAAAACGAGACCACGGCAAAGAGGGGCTGACAAAGGCAAAGAGGGGGGGACAAGGGCAAAGAGGGGCAGACAAGTGCGGAGAATACGGGAGAAGGGCAAAGAGGGGCGGACAAGAGCAAAGAGGGGAGGAGAAGGCCAAAGAGGTTCGGAGAAGGGCAAATAGGGGCGCACAAGGGCAAAGACGGTCGGAAAAGGGCAAAGAGGGTCGGACAAGAGCAAAGAGGGGCGGACAAGGGCAAAGAGGGGCGGACAAGGGCAAAGAGGGGCGGACAAGGGCAAAGAGGGGCGGACAAGGGCAAAGAGGGGCGGACAAGGGCAAAGAGGGGCGGACAAGGGCAAAGAGGGGTGGACAAGGGCAAAGAGGGGCGGAGAAGTGCAGAGAACATGGGACAAGGGCAAAGTGGGGCAGAGAAGTGCAAAGAGGGGTGGACGAGGGCAAAGAGTGGCGGAGAATACGGGACAAGGGCAAAGAGGGTCTGACAAGGTCAAAGAGGGCCAGAGAAGGGCAAAGAGGGGCAGAGAAGAGCAAAGAGGGGCACACAAGGGCAAAGAGGGGCGGAAAAGTGCAAAGAGTGGCGGAAAAGGGCAAAGACGGGCAGACAAGTGCAAAGAGGGTCGGAGAAGGGCAAAGAGGGGCGGACAAGGGGAAAAAATGGACAGACAAGGGCAAAGATGGGCGGAGAATTGCGGAGAATACGGGACAAGGTCAAAGAGGGGCGGACAACGGCGAAGAGGTTTGAACAAGGGTAAAGAGGGTCGGACAAGGGCAAAGAGGGTCGGAGAAGTGCGGAGAATACGGGACAAGGGCAAAAAGGGGCGGAGAAGGGCAAAGAATACGGATTAAGGGAAAAGAATGGTAGACAAGTGCGGAGAATACGGGAAAAGTTCAAAGAGGGGTAGACAAGGGCAAAGAGGGTTAGACAAGGGCAAAGAGTCACGGAAAAGGGCAAAGAGCGGCGGAGAAGGGCAAAGAAGGGCGGACAAGGGCAAAGAGGGGCGGACGAAGGCAAAGGGGTCATATAAGGTCAAAGAGGGGTGGACAAGTGCAAAGAGGGGCGGACAAGGGCAAAGAGGAGAGGACAAGGGCAAAGAGGAGAGGACAGTGGCAAAGAAGGGGCGGAGAAGTGCGGAGAAAACGAGACCAGGGCAAAGAGGGGCTGACAAAGACAAAGAGGGGTGGACAAGGGCAAAGAGGGGCAGACAAGTGCGGAGAATACGGGAGAAGGGCAAAGAGGGGCGGACAAGAGCAAAGAGGGGAGGAGAAGGCCAAAGAGGTTCGGAGAAGGGCAAAGACGGTCGGAAAAGGGCAAAGTGGGGCGGACAAGGGCAAAGAGGAGTGGACAAGGGAAAAGAGGGGCGGAGAAGTGCAGAGAACATGGGACAAGGGCAAAGTGGGGCAGACAAGTGCAAAGAGGGGCGGACGAGGGCAAAGAGTGGCGGAGAATACGGGACAAGGGCAAAGAGGGTCTGACAAGGTCAAAGAGGGCCAGAGAAGGGCAAAGAGGGGCGGAGAAGAGCAAAGAGGGGCGCACAAGGGCAAAGAGGGGCGGAAAAGTGCAAAGACGGGCGGACAAGTGCAAAGAGGGTCGGAGAAGGGCAAAGAGGGGCGGACAAGGGAAAAAATGGACAGACAAGGGCAAAGATGGGTGGAGAAGTGCGGAGAATACGGGAAAAGGGCAAAGAGGGGCGGAGAATTGCGGAGAATACGGGACAAGGTCAAAGAGGGGCGGACAATGGGAAAGAGGGGCGTACAAGGGCAAAGACGGGCGGAGAAGGTCAAAGAGGGGGGGACTAGGGTGGAGAATACTGGAGAAGGGCAAAGAGTGTCGGAGAAGTGCAAAGAACATGGGACAACGGCAAAGAGGGGCGGACAAGGGCAAAGACGGGTGGACAAGGTCAAAGAGCAGCGGACAAGGGCAAAGAGAGGTGGAAACTGCGGAGAATACGGAACGAGGGCAAAGAGGGGCAGAGAAGTGCGGAGAATACGGGACAAGGGCAAAGAAGGGCGGACAAGGGCAAAGAGGGGCGGACAAGCGCAAAGAGGGGCGGACAAGCGCAAAGAGGGGCGGACAAGGGCAAAGAGGGGCGGACAAGGGCAAAGAGGGGCGGACAAGGGCAAAGAGGGGCGGACAAGGGCAAAGAGGGGCGGACAAGGGCAAAGAGGG
Source organism: Phaenicophaeus curvirostris (assembly GCF_032191515.1). NCBI lineage: Eukaryota > Metazoa > Chordata > Aves > Cuculiformes > Cuculidae > Phaenicophaeus > Phaenicophaeus curvirostris. The sequence continues at coordinate 98,895 of NW_027206838.1, forward strand.
GCGGACAACGGCAAAGAGGGGCGGACAACGGCAAAGAGGGGCGGACAAGTGCGAAGAGGTTTGGACAAGGGCAAAAGGGTCGGACAAGCGCAAAAAGGGTCAGACAAGGGCAAAGAGGTGCGGAGAAGTGCGGAGAATACGGGACAAGGGAAAAGAGGGGCGGAGTATTGCGGAGAATACGGGACAAGGTCAAAGAGGGGCGGACAATGGCAAAGAGGGGCAGACAAGGGCAAAGGGGGTCGGACAAGTGCAAAGAGGGGCGGACAAGTGCAAAGAGAGGCGGACAAGAGCAAAGAGGGGAGGACTAAGGAAAAGAGGGGCGGACAAGTGCGAAGAGGTTTGAACAAGGGTAAAGAGGGTCGGACAAGAGCAAAGAGGGTCAGACAAGGGCAAAGAGGGTCGGAGAAGTGCGGAGAATACGGGACAAGGGCAAAGAGGGGCGGACAATGGCAAAGAGGGGCGGACAAGTGCAAAGACGGGCGGACAACTGCAAAGACGGGCGGAAAAAAGCAAAGAGGGGCGGACAAGGGCAAAGAGGGGCGGACAAGGGCAAAGAGGGGCGGACAAGTGCAAAGAGGGGCGGACAAGTGCAAAGAGGGGCGGACAAGTGAAAGAAGGGCGGATAAGGGCAAAGAGGGCCGGACAAGGGCAAAGAGTGGTTTAAAAGGTCAAAGAGGGGCGGACAAGTGCGGAGAATACGGGACAAGGTCAAAGAGTCGTTTAGAACTGCGGAGAATACGGGACAATGGCAAAGAGGGGCGGAGAAGTGCGGAGAATTCGGGTCAAAGGCAAAGAGGGGCGGACAAAGGCAAAGAGGGTCTGACAAAGGCAAAGAGGGGCGGACAAGGGCAAAGAGGGGCGGACAAGGGCAAAGAGGGGCGGACAAGGGCAAAGAGGGGCGGACAAGGGCAAAGAGGGGCGGAGAAGTGCGGAGAATACGGGACAAGGGCAAAAAGGGGCGGAGAAGGGCAGAGATTACCGGATTAGGGAAAAGAAGGGTAGACAAGGGCGGAGAGTACGGGACAAGTGCAAAGAGGGGCAGACAAGTGCAAAGAGGGTTGGAAAATGGCAAAGAGGGGCGGACAAGGGCAAAGAGGAGAGGACAAGGGCAAAGAAGGGCGGACAGTGGCAAAGAAGGGGCGGAGAAGTGCGGAGAACACGGGACAAGGGCAAAGAGGGGCGGACAAGGGCAAAGAGGGGGGGACAAGGGCAAAGAGGGGCGGAAAAGTGCGGAGAATACGGGAGAAAGGCAAAGAGGGGCGGACAAGAGCAAAGAGGGGCGGAAAATACGGGACAAGTGCAACGAGGGGCGGACAAGCTCAAAGAGGTGAGGAGAAGGTCAAAGAGGTTCGGAGAAGGGCAAAGAGGGGCGCACAAGGGTAAAGAGGGTCGGAAAAGGGCAAAGAGGGTCGGACAAGTGCAAAGAGTGTCGGACAAGGGCAAAGAAGGGCGGACAAGGGCAAAGAGGGGCGGACAAGGGCAAAGAGGGGTGGACAAGGGCAAAGAGGGGCGGACAAGGGCAAAGAGGGGCGGAGAAGTGCAGAGAACATGGGACAAGGGCAAAGTGGGGCAGACAAGTACAAAGAGGGGCGGACGAGGGCAAAGAGTGGAGGAGAATACGGGACAAGGGCAAAGAGGGTCTGACAAGGTCAAAGAGGGCCAGAGAAAGGCAAAGAGGGGCGGAGAAGAGCAAAGAGGGGCGCACAAGGGCAAAGAGGGGCGGAAAAGTGCAAAGCGTGGCGGAAAAGGGCAAAGAGGGGCGGACAAGTGCAAAGAGGGTCGGAGAAGGGCAAAGAGGGGCGGACAAGGGGAAAAAATGGAGAGACAAGGGCAAAGATGGGCGGAGAAGTGCAGAGAATACGGGAAAATGGCAAAGAATGGCGGACAATTGCAAAGAGGGGCGTACAAGGGCAAATAGGGGCGGAGAAGGTCAAAGAGGGGGGGACTAGGGTGGAGAATACAGGAGAAGGGCAAAGAGTGTCGGAGAAGTGCGAAGAACATGGGACAACGGCAAAGAGGGGCGGACAAGGGCAAAGACGGGTGGACAAGGTCAAAGAGCCGCGGACAAGGGCAAAGAGGGGTGGAAACTGCGGAGAATACGGAACGAAGGCAAAGAGGGTCGGAGAAGTGCGGAGAATACAGGACAAGGGCAAAGAAGGGCGGACAAGGGCAAAGAGGGGCGAACAAGCGCAAAGAGGGGTGGACAAGGGCAAAGAGGGGTGGACAAGCGCAAAGAGGGTCAGACAAGGGCAAAGAGGTGCGGAGAAGTGCGGAGAATACGGGACAAGTGAAAAGAGGGGCGGAGTATTGCGGAGAATACGGGACAAGGTCAAAGAGGGGCGGACAATGGCAAAGAGGGGCAGACAAGGGCAAAGTGTGTCGGACAAGAGCAAAGAGGGGCGGACAAGAGCAAAGAGAGGCGGACAAGGGCAAAGAGGGGAGGACTAAGGAAAAGAAGGGCGGAGAAGGGCGAAGAGGTTTGGAGAAGGGTAAAGAGGGTCGGACAAGGGCAAAGAGGGTCAGACAAGGGCAAAGAGGGTCAGACAAGGGCAAAGAGGGTCAGACAAGGGCAAAGAGGGTCGGAGAAATGCGGAGAATACGGGAAAAGGGCAAAGAGGGGCGGACAACGGCAAAGAGGGGCGGACAAGTGCAAAGAGGGGCGGACAAGTGCAAAGAGGGGCGGACAAGTGCAAAGAGGGGCGGACAAGGGCAAAGAGGGGCGGACAAGGGCAAAGAGGGGCGGAAAAGGGCAAAGAGGGGCGGAAAAGGGCAAAGAGGGGCGGAAAAGGGCAAAGAGGGGCGGACAAGGGCAAAGAGTGGTGGAAAATGTCAAAGAGGAGCGGACAAGTGAGGAGAATATGGGACAAGTTCAAAGAGTCGTTTACAACTGCGGAGAATACGGGACAACGGCAAAGAGGGGCAGAGAATTGCGGAGAATACGGGACAAGGGGAAAAAGGGGTGGACAAGGGCAAAGAGGGGTGGACAATTGCAAAGAGAGGCGGACCAGGGCAAAGAGGGGCAGAGAAGTGCGGAGAATACGGGACAAAGGCAAAGAGAGGCGGACAAAGGCAAAGAGGGTCTGACAAAGGCAAAGAGGGGCGGACAAGGGCAAAGAGGGGCGGACAAGGGCAAAGAGGGGCGGACAAGGGCAAAGGGGTCGTATAAGGTCAAAGAGGGGTGGACAAGTGCAAAGAGGGGCGGACAAGGGCAAAGAGGAGAGGACAAGGGCAAAGAGGTGAGGACAGTGGCAAAGAAGAGGCGGAGAAGTGCGGAGAACACGGGACAAGGGCAAAGAGGGTCGGACAAGGGCAAAGAGGGGGGGACAAGGGCAAAGAGGGGGGGACAAGGGCAAAGAGGGGGGGACAAGGGCAAAGAGGGGGGGACAAGGGCAAAGAGGGGGGGACAAGGGCAAAGAGGGGGGGACAAGTGCGGAGAATACGGGAGAAGGGCAAAGAGGGGCGGACAAGAGCAAAGAGGGGCGGAAAATACGGGACAAGTGCAAAGAGGGGCGGACAAGCTCAAAGAGTGGCGGAGAAGGTCAAAGAGGTTCGGAGAAGGGCAAAGAGGGGCGCACAAGGGTAAAGAGGGTCGGAAAAGGGCAAAGAGGGACGGACAAGTGCAAAGAGTGTCGGACAAGTGCAAAGAGGGGCGGACAAGGGCAAAGAGGGGTGGACAAGGGCAAAGAGGTGCGGACAAGGGCCAAGAGGGGCGGAGAAGTGCAGAGAACATGGGACAAGGGCAAAGTGGGGCAGACAAGGCAAAGAGGGGTGGACAAGGGCAAACAGGGGCGGACAAGCGCATAGAGGGACGGAGAATACGGGACAAGGGCAAAGAGGGGCTGACAAGGTCAAAGAGGGCCAGAGAAGGGCAAAGAGGAGCGGAGAAGGGCAAAGAGGGGCGCACAAGGGCAAAGAGGGGCGCACAAGTGCAAAGAGGGTCGGACAAGGGCAAAGAGGGGCGGACAAGGGCAAAGAGGCGTGGACAAGGGCAAAGAGTGGAGGACAAGTGTAAAGAGGGGCGGACAAGTGCAGATAATACGTGACAAGGGCAAAGGGGGCGGAGAAGTGTGGGGAATATGGGACAAGTGCAAAGATGAGCGGACAAGGGAAAGAGGGGCGGACAAGGGCAAAAGGGGCGGACAAGGGCAAAGAGGGGCGGACAAGGGCAAAGAGGGGCGGACAAGGGCAAAGAGGGGCGGACAAGGGCAAAGAGGGGCGGACAAGGGCAAAGAGGGGCGGAGAAGTGCGGAGAATACGCGACAAGGGCAAAGAGGGACGGACAAGGGCAAAGAGGGGCGGACAAGGGCAAAGAGGGGCGGACAAGGGCAAAGAGGGGCGGACAAGGGCAAAGAGGGGCGGACAAGGGCAAAGAGGGGCGGGCAAGAGCAAAGAGGGGCGGGCAAGAGCAAAGAAGGGCGGACAATTGTGGAGACTATGGGACAAGGACAAAGAGGGGCGGAGAATTGCGGAGAATACGGCACAAGGACAAAGAGGTGCGGAGAAGAGCAAAGACGGGTGGACAAGAGCAAAGTGTGTCGGACAAGGGCAGAGAGGGGAGGAGAAGTGCGGAAAATACTGGACAAGGGCAAAGAGGGGCAGACAAGAGCAAAGAGGTTCGGAGAAGGGCAAGGAGGGGCGGTCAAGGGCAAAGAGGGCCGACAAGTGCAAAGAAAGCGGACAAGGGCAAAGAGGGGCCGAGAAGTGCGGAAAATACGGCACACGGGCAAAGAGGGGGGGACAAGGGTTAATAGGGGCGGACAAGGGCAAGGAGGGTCGGATAAGGGCATAGAGGGGCGGACAATGTCAAAGAGCGTGGACAAGGGCAAAAAGGGTTAGACAAGTTCATAGAGGTGCGGACAAGGGCAAAGAGGGGTGGACAAGGGCAAAGAGGCGCGGACAAGTGGAAAAAATGGGCAGGTAATGGTAAAGACTGGCGGAGAATTACGGAAAATATGGGACAAGGGCAAAGAGAGGCGGTCAAGTGCAAAGAGGTTCGGACAAGGGCAAGGAGGGGCGGACAATGGCAATTAGGGGAGAACAAGGGTAAAGAGGTGCGGATAAGGGCAAAGAGGGGTGGACAAGCGCAAAGAGGGGCGGAGAAGTATGGAAAATACGTAACAAGGGCAAAGAGGTGGGGACAAGTATAAAGAGGAGCAGACAAGGGCAAAGAGGGGCGGACAAGGGTAAAGAGGGGCAGACAAGGTCAAAGAGGGGCGAACAAGGTCAAAGAGGGGCGAACAAGGTCAAAGAGGGGCGGACAAGGTCAAAGAGGGGCGGACAAGGGCAAAGAATGGCGGACAAGGGCAAAGAGGGGGGGACAAGGGCAAAGAGGGTCCGACAAGGGCAAAGAGGGGCGGAAAATTGCGGAGAATACAGGACAAGGGGAAAGATGGGTGGAGAAGTGCGGAGAATAGGGGACAAGGGCAAAGAGTGGGGGAGAAGTGCGGAGAATATGGGACAAGTTCAAAGAGGAACGGACAAGGGCAAAGAGGGGCGGACCAGGGCAAAGAGGGGAGGAGAATTGCGGAGAATACGGGACAAAGGCAAAGAGGGGCAGACAAAGGCAAAGAGGGTCGGACAAGGGCAAATAGGGGCGGACAAGGGCAAAGAGGGGCGGACAAGGGCAAAGAGGGGCGGACAAGGGCAAAGAGGGGCGGACAAGGGCAAAGAGGGGCGGAGAAGTGCGGAGAATAAGGGACAAGGACAAAAAGGGGCGGAGAAGGGCAGAGAATACGGGATAAGGGAAAAGAATGGTAGACAAGGGCGGAGAATACGGGACAAGTGCAAAGAGGGGCAGACAAGGGCAAAGAGGGTCGGACAAGGGCAAAGAGGGGGGGACAAGGGCAAAGAGGGGCGGACAAGTGCGGAGAATACGGGAGAAGGGCAAAGAGGGGCGGACAAGAGCAAAGAGGGGCGGAAAATACGGGACAAGTGCAAAGAGGGGCGGACAAGCTCAAAGAGGGGAGGAGAAGGTCAAAGAGGTTCGGAGAAGGGCAAATAGGGGCGCACAAGGGCAAAGAGGGTCGGAAAAGGGCAAAGAGGGGCGGACAAGTGCAAAGAGTTTCGGACAAGTGCAAAGAGGCGCGGACAAGGCCAAAGGGGGTGGGCAAGGGCAAAGAGGGGCGGAGAAGTGCAGAGAACATGGGACAAGGGCAAAGTTTGGCAGACAAGTGCAAGGAGGGGCGGACGAGGGCAAAGAGTGGAGGAGAATACGGGACAAGGGCAAAGAGGGTCTGACAAGGTCAAAGAGGGCCAGAGAAGGGCAAAGAGGGGCAGAGAAGAGCAAAGAGGGGCGCACAAGGGCAAAGAGGGGTGGAGAAGTGCAAAGAGTGGCGGAAAAGGGCAAAGACGGGCGGACAAGTGCAAAGAGGGTCGGAGAAGGGCAAAGAGGGGCGGACAAGGGGAAAAAATGGACAGACAAGGGCAAAGATGGGCGGAGAAGTGCGGAGAATACGGGACAAAGACAAAGAGGGGCGGAGATATTGCGGAGAATACGGGACAAGGTCAAAGAGGGGGGACAATGGCAAAAAGGGCGTACAAGGGCAAAGAGGGGCAGAGAAGGTCAAAGAGGGGGGGAATAGTTTGGAGAATACAGGAGAAGGGCAAAGAGTGTCGGAGAAGTGCAAAGAACATGGGACAACGGCAAAGTGGGTCGGACAATGGCAAAGAGGGGTGGAAAATGCGGAGAATAAGGAACGAGGGCAAAGAGGGGCGGAGAAGTGCGGAGAATACGGGACAAGGGCAAAGAGGGGCGGAGAATTGCGGAGAATACGGGACAAGGGCAAAGAGAAGCGGACAAGTTCAAAGAGGGGCGGACAAGGGCAAAGAGGTGTAGAGAATTCCAGAGAATATGGGACAAGGGGAAAGTGGGGTGGATAAGGTCAAAGTGGGGCGGAGAAGTGCAAAGAGGGGCAGAGAAGTGCGGAGAATACGGGACAAGGGCAAAGAGGGGCGGAGAAGTGCAGAGAATACGTTCCAAGTGCAAAGAGGGGCGGAAAAGGGCAAAGAGGGGTGGACAAGGTCAAAGAGTGCGGAGAAGTGCGGAGAATACGTGCCAAGTGCAAAGAGGGGCGGACAAGGGCAAAGAGTGGTGGACAAGGGTAAAGAGGGTTGGATAAGGGCTAAGAGGGGCGGAGAAATGCAAAGAGGGGCGGACAAGTGCAAAGAGGGGTGGACCAGGGCAAAGAGGGTCAGACAAGTGCAAAGAAGGGCTGACAAGGGCAAAGAGGGGCGGAAAAGGGCGTAGAATACGGGACAAGTGCAAAGAGGGGAGGACAAGGGGAAATTGGGGCGGAGAATGGCAAATAGGGGCGGACAAGTGCAAAGAGGGGCGGAGAATTGCAGAGAATACGGAACAACGGCAAAGAGGGGCAGACAAGGGCAAAGAGGGTTGGACAAGGTCAAAGAGCCACGGACAAGGGCAAAGAGGGGTGGAAAATGCGGAGAATACGGGACAAGGGCAAAAAGGGGCGGACAAGGGCAAAGAAGGGCGGACAAGGGCAAAGAGGGGCGGACAAGGGCAAAGAGGGGCGGACAAGGGCAAAGAGGGGCGGACAAGGGCAAAGAGGGGCGGACAAGGGCAAAGAGGGGCGGACAAGGGCAAAGAGGGGCAGACTAAGTTGGAGAATACGGGACAAAGGCAAAGAGGGTCGGACAAGTGCAAAGAGGGACGAACAAGGGCAAAGAGGGGAGGACAAGGGCAAAGAGGGGAGGACAAGGGCAAAGAGGGGAGGACAAGGGCAAAGAGGTTTGGACAAGGGTAAAGAGGGGAGGACATGTGCAAAGAGGGTCAGAACAAGGGCAAAGAGGGTCGGAGAAGTGCGGAGAATACGGGACCATTGCAAAGAGGGGCGGACAACAGCAAAGAGGGGCAGACAAGTGCAAAGAGGGGCGGACAAGTGTAAAGAGGGGCGGACAAGTTCAAAGAAGGGCGGATAAGGGCAAAGAGGGGCGGACAAGGGCAAAGAGTGGTGGAAAAGTGCAAAGAAGGGCAGACAAGTGCGGAGAATACGGGACAAGGTCAAAGAGTCGTTTAGAACTGCGGAGAATACGGGACAAGGGCAAAGAGGGGAAGAGAATTGCGGAGAATACGGGAAAAGCTGAAAAAGGGTTGGACAAGGGCAAAGAGGGGTGGACAATGGCAAAGAAGGGCGGACAAGGGCAAAGAGGGGCGGAGAATTGCAGAGAACGTGGGACAAGGGCAAAGTGGGGCATATAAGGGCAAAGAGGGGCGGAGTAAGGTGGAGAATACGGGACAAAGGCAAAGAGGGGCAGAGAAGTGCAAAGAAGGACGAACAAGGGCAAAGAGGGGTGGACAAGGGCAAAGAGGGGCAGAAAAGGGCGAAGAGGTTTGTACAAGGGTATAGAGGGTTGGAGAAGGCCAAAGAGGGTTAGACAAGGGCAAAGAGGGTCGGAGAAGTGCGGAGAATACGGGACAAGGGCAAAGATGGGCGGACAACGCCAAAGAGGGTCGTACAAGTGCAAAGAGGGGCGGACAAGTGGAAAGAGGGGTGGAAAAGGGCAAAGAGGGGCGGACAAGGGCAAAGAGGTGCAAAAAAGTTCAAAGAGGGGCGGACAAGTGCAAAGAAGGGTGGATAAGGGTAAAGGGGGGCGGACAAGGGCAAAGAGTTGTGGAAAAGCGCAAAGAAGGGCGGACAAGTGCGGAGAATACGGGACAAGGTCAAAGAGTCGTTTAGAACTGCGGAGAATACGGGACAAGGGCAAAGAGGGGCAGAGAATTGCGGAGAATACGGGACAAGCAGAAAAAGAGTTGGACAAGGGCAAAGAGGGGTGGACAATGGGAAAGAGGGGCGGACATGGGCAAAGAGGGACGGACAAGGGAAAGAGGGGCAGACAAGTGCAAATAGGGGCGGACAAGGGCTAAGAGGTGCGGACAAGGGCAAAGAGGGGCGGAGAAGTGCGCATAATACCGGACAAGGGCAAAGAAGAGCGGACAAGGGCAAAGAGGGGCGGAGAAGTGCAGACAACATGGGACAAGGGCAAAGTGGGGCGGACAAGGGCAAAGAGGGGCGGACAAGGGCAAAGAGGGGCGGAGTAAGGTGGAGAATACGGGACAAAGGCAAAGAGGGGCGGAGAAGTGCAAAGAGGGACGAACAAGGGCAAAGAGGGGCGGACAAGTTCAAAGAGGGGCGGACAAGGGCAAAGAGGTTTGGACAAGGGTATAGACGGTCGGAGAAGGCCAAAGAGCATTAGAAAAGGGCAAAGAGGGTCGGAGAAGTGCGGAGAATACGGGACAAGGGCAAAGATGGGCGGACAACGGCAAAGACGGTCGGAGAAGTGCAAAGAGGGGCGTACAAGTGGAAAGAGGAGCGGAAAAGGGCAAAGAGGGGCGGACAAGGGCAAAGACGTGCGAAAAAGTGCAAAGAGGGGCGGACAAGGGTAAAGAGTTGTGGAAAAGGGCAAAGAAGGGCGGACAAGTGCGGAGAATACGGGACAAGGTCAAAGAGTCGTTTAGAACTGCGGAGAATACGGGACAAGGGCAAAGAGGGGCAGAGAATTGCGGAGAATACGGGACAAGCAGAAAAAGAGTTGGACAAGGGCAAAGAGGGGTGGACAATGGGAAAGAGGGGCGGACAAGGGCAAAGAGGGGTGGACAAGGGAAAGAGGGTCGGAAAAGTTCAAAGAGGGGCGGACAAGGGCTAAGAGGTGCGGACAAGGGCAAAGAGGGGCGGAGAAGTGCGGAGAATACGGGACAAGAGCAAAGAGGGGCGGACAAGTGCGGCGAATACGGAAGAAGGGCAAAGAGGGGCGGACAAGGGCAAAGAGGGGCGGACAAGGGCAAAGAGGGGCGGACAAGGGCAAAGAGGGGCGGACAAGGGCAAAGAGGGGCGGACAAGGGCAAAGAGGGGCTGACAAGGGCAAAGAGGGGCTGACAAGGGCAAAGAGGGGCTGACAAGGGTGGAGAATACGGGACAAGTGCAAAGAGGGGCGGACAAGGGCAAAGAGGTGTGGAGAATTGCGGAGAATATGGGACAAGGGGGAAGTGGGGTGGACAAGGTCAAAGTGGGGCAGAGAAGGGCAAAGAGGGGCAGAGAAGTGCGGAGAATACGGGACAAGGGCAAAGAGGGGCGGAGAATTGCGGAGAATACGTTCCAAGTTCAAAGAGGGGCAGACAAGGTCAAAGAGAGGCGGACAAAGTCAAAGAGCCGCGGTCAAGGGCAAAGAGGGGTGGAAACTGCGGAGAATACGGAACAAGGGCAAAGAGGGTCGGAGAAGTGCGGAGAATTCAGGACAAGGGCAAAGAGGGGCGGACAAGGGCAAAGAGGGGCAGACAAGGGCAAAGAGAGGCGGACAAGTGCAAAGAGGGGCGGACAAGTGCAAAGAGGGGCGGACAAGTGCAAAGAGGGGCAGACAAGTGCAAAGAGGGGCGGACAAGGGCAAGAGGTTCGGACAAGGGCAAAGAGGGTCAGACAAGGGCAAAGAGGTGCGGAGAAGTGCGGAGAATACGGGACAAGGGCAAAGAGGGGCGGACTAAGGTAAAGAGGGGCGGACAAGGGCAAAGAGGTGCGGACCAGGGCGGAGAATACGGGACAAGGGCAAAGAGGGCCGGAGAATTGCGGAGAATAAGGGACAAGGTCAAAGAGTGGCGGACAATGGCAAAGAGGGACAGACAAGGGCAAAGAGGGGTGGACAAGGGCAAAGAGGGGCGGACCATTGCGGAGAATACGGGACAAGGGCAAAGAGTTTCGGACAAGTGCAAAGAGGTGCGGACTAGTGCAAAGAGGGGCGCACAAGTGCAAAGAGGGGCGGACAATGCAAAGAGGGGCGGACAATGCAAAGAGGGGCGGACAAAGGGAAAGAGGTGCGAACAAGTGCAAAGAGGGGCGGACAAGGGCAAAGAAGGCCGGATAAGTGCCAATAGGGGCGGACAAGGGCAAAACGGTTTGGAAAATAGCAAAGAGGGGCGGAGAAGTGAGGAGAATACGGGACAAGGTCAAAGAGTGGCTAAGAACTGCGGAGAATCAGGGAGAAGGGCAAAGAGGGGCAGAGAAGTGCGGAGAATACGGGACAAGGGTAAAGAAAGTTTGACAATGGCAAAGAGGGGCGGACAAGTGCAAAGAGGGGCGGACAAGGGCAAAGAGGGGCGGACAAGGGCAAAGAGGGGCGGAGAATTGCGGAGAATACGGGACAAGGACAAAGAGGTGCGGAGAAGAGCAAAGACGGGTGGACAAGAGTAAAGAGGGTCGGAAAAGGGCAGAGAGTGTTAGATAAGGGCAGAGAGCGTTGGATAAGGGCAAAGAGGGGCGGACAAGGGCAAAGAGGGGCGGACAAGGGCAAAGGGGGCGGACAAGGGCAAAGCGGGGCGGAGAAGTGCTGAAAATACTGGACAAGGGCAAAGAGGGGCGGACAAGATCAAAGAGGGTCGGAGACGGGCAAGGAGGGTCGGACAAGGGCAAAGATTGGCGGACAAGGGCAAAGAAGGGCGGACAAGGGTTAAGAGGCGCGGAGAAGTGCGGAAAATACAGCACAAGGGCAAAGAGGAGCGGACAAGTGCAAAGAGGGTCGGACTAGGGGAAAGAGGGGCGGACATGGGCAAAGAGGGTTGGAGAATTGCGGAGAATACGGGACAAGGGAAAAGAGGGGCGGAGAAGTGCCGAGAATATGGGTCAAGTGCAAAGAGGGGCGGACAAGTGCAAAGAGGGTGGACAAAGGCAAAGAGGGGCGGACAAAGGCAAAGAGGGGCGGACAAAGGCAAAGAGGGGCGGACAAAGGCAAAGAGGGGCGGACAAGGGCAAAGAGGGGCGGGCAAGGGCAAAGAGGGGCGGGCAAGGGCAAAGAGGGGCGGGCAAGGGCAAAGAGGGGCGGGCAAGGGCAAAGAGGGGCGGGCAAGGGCAAAGAGGGGCGGGCAAGGGCAAAGAGGGGCGGGCAAGGGCAAAGAGGGGCGGGCAAGGGCAGAGAACACGGGACAAGTGTAAAGAAGGGCCCACAAGTGCAAAGCGGGGCGGAGAAGTGAGTAGAATAAGGGAGAAGGGCAAAGGGGGGCGGACAAGGGCAAACAGGGGAGGAGAAGTGGAGAGAGGGGCGCACAAGTGCAAAGAGGGGCGCAAAAGTGCAAAGAGGGGCGGACAAGGGCAAAGAGGGGCGGACAGGCAAAAAGTGTCGGAGAAGTGCAGAGAAAACGGGCAAGGGCAAAGAGGGGCGGACAAGGGCAAAGAGCGGCGGACAAGGGCAAAGAGGGTCGGAGAAGGGCAAAGAGGGGAGGACAAGGTTAAAGTGGGGCGGACAAGTGCAGAGAATACAGGACAAGAGAAAGGGGGCAGAGAAGTGTGGAGAATAAGGGACAAGTTCAAAGAGGAGCTGACAAGGGCAAAGAGGAGCGGAAAAGAGTAAAGAGGGGCGGACTAGAGCAAAAAGGGGCGGACACGGGAAAAGACGGGCGGACAAGTGCAAAGAGGGGCAGACAAGGGCAAAGAGGGTCGGACCAGTGCAAAGAGAGGCGGACAAGTGGAAAGAGGTTCGGACCAGGGCAAAGAGGGGCGGACAAGTACAAAGAGGGGCGGACAAGTACAAAGAGGGGCGGACAAGGGCAAAGAGGGTCGGACAAGGGCAAAGAGGGGCGTACAAGGGCAAAGAGGGGCGGACAAGTGCGGAGAATACGGGACAGGGGCAAAGAGGGTCGGACAACGGCAAAGAGGGACGGACAAGGGGAAAGAGGGGCGGTCAAGGGCAAAGAGGGATGGACAAGGGCACAGAGGGGCGGACTATAGTGGACAATACTTGACAAGGGCAAAGAGGTGCGGACAAGGGCAAAGAGGGGCGGAGAATTGCGGAGAATACAGGACAAGGAGAAAGAGGTGCGGAGAAGAGCAAAGACGGGTGGACAAGAGCATAGAGGGTCGGACAAGGGCAAAGAAGGGGCGGAGAAGTGCGGAAAATACGGCACAAGGGCTAAGAGGGTGGGACAAGTGTAAATAGAGGTGGACAAGGGCAAAAAGTGTCGGACAAGGTCATAGAGGGGGGGAGAAGTGCAAAGAGTATGGACAAGGGCAAAGAGGGATAGACAAGATCAAAGAGGTGTGGACAAGGGCAAAGAGGGGTGGACAAGGGGAAAAAAACGGCAGATAATGGCAAATACTGGCGGAGAATGGCGGAAAATATGAGACAAGGGCAAAGAGGGGCGGGCAAGGGCAAAGAGGTTCGGACAAGGGAAACGAGGAGCGGACAATGGCAAGGAGGGGCAGACAAGGTCAAAGAGGGGCGGACAAGGTCCAAGAGGGGCGGACAAGGGCAAAGAATGGAGGACAATGGCAAAGAGGGGCGGACAAGTGCAAAGAGGGTCCAACAAGGGCAAATAGGGGCGGACAATTGCGGAGAATACGGGACAAGGGCAAAGAGTTGAGGAGAAGGGCAAAGAGTTGCGGAGAAGGGCAAAGAGGGGCGGAGAAGAGCAAAGAGGTGTGGACAAAGTGCAAAGAGGGACGGACTAGTGCAAAAAGGGGCGGAAAATGGAAAAGACGGGCGGACAGAGGCAAAGAGGGGCGGAGAAGGGCAAAGAGGGGCGGACTAGGGCAAAGAGTGGCGGAGAAGTGCAGAGAATACGGGACAAGGGCAAAGAGGGGCAGACAAGGGCAAAGAGGGGCGGACAAGGGCAAAGAGGGGCGAAAAAGGGCAAAGAGTGATGGACAAGGGCAAAGAGGGGCGGAGAAGAGCAAAGAGGTGCGGACAAGGGCACAGAAAGGGCGGACAATTGCGGAGAATACGGGACAAGGGCAAAGAGGAGCGGACAAGGGCAAAGAGGGTTGGAGAAGTACAGAGAACACGGGAAAAGCACAAAGAGGTGTGGACAAGGGCAAAGAGTGGCGGACAAGGGCAAAGAGGGGCGGAGAATACGGAGCAAGGGCAAAGAAGGGGCGCACAAGTGCAAAGAGGGGCGCAGAAGCTCAAAGAGGGGTTCACAAGGGCCAAGAGTGGCGGACAAGGGCAAAGAGGGGCGGACAAGGGCAAAGAGGGGCGGACAAGGGCAAAGAGGGGCGGACAAGGGCAAAGAGGGGCAGACAAGGGCAAAGAGGTGTGGAAAAGGGCAAAGAGGGGCGGACAAGGGTAAAGAGGTGTGGACAAGGGCAAAGAGGGGCGGATAAGGGCACAGAATACGGGACAAGGTAAAAGAGGGGCGGACAAGGGCAAAGAGGGTTGGAGAAGTGCAGAGAACATGGGACAAGGTGAAAGAGTGTCGGACAAGGGAAAAGAGGCGCGGACATTGGCAAAGAGGTTCGGACAAGGGCAAAGAGGCGCGGACAAGGGCAAAGAGGGGCGGAAAATTGCGGAGAATAGGGGACAAGGGCAAAGAGGGACAGAGAGGTGCGGAGAATATGGGACAATTGCAAAGAGGGGCGGACAAGGGCAAAGAGGGGCGCAGAATACGGGACAAGGGCAAAGAGGGGCGGACAAGGGCAAAGAGGGGCGGACAAGGGCAAAGAGGGGCGGACAAGGGCAAAGAGGGGCGGACAAGGGCAAAGAGGGGCGGACAAGGGCAAAGAGGGGCGGACAAGGGCAAAGAGGGGCGGACAAGGGCAAAGAGGGGCAGACAAGGGCAAAGAGGGGCAGACAAGGGCAAAGAGGGGCAGACAAGGGCAAAGACGGGGGGACAAGGGCACAGAGGGGCGGACAATTGTGGAGAACACGGGACAAGGGCAAAGAGGGGCGGACAAGGGCAAAGAGGTGCGGAGAAGAGCCGAGAATACAGGACAAGGAGAAAGAGTTGCGGACAAGAGCAAAGAGGGTCGGACAAGGGCAAAGTGGGGTGGACAAGGGCAAAGAGGGGCGGACAAGGGGAAAGAGGGGCGGACAAAGGGCAAAGACGGGCGGAAAATAGCAAAGAGGGACGGACAAGGGCAAAGAGGGGCGGACAAGGGCAAAGAGGGGCGGACAAGGGCAAAGAGGGGCGGACAAGGGCAAAGAGGGGCGGACAAGGGCAAAGAGGGGCGGACAAGGGCAAAGAGCGGCGGACAAGGGCAAAGAGGGGCGGACAAGGGCAAAGAGGGGCGGACAAGGGCAAAGAGGGGCGGACAAGGGCAAAGAGGGGCGGACAAGGGCAAAGAGGGGCGGACAAGGAAGAAGACGGGGGGACAAGGGCAATGACGGGCGGACAAGGGCAAAGAGGGTCGGACAAAGGCAAAGAGGTGCGGGCAAGGTCAAATAGGGGCGAACAATTGCAAAGAGGGACGAACAAGGGCAAAGAGGGGTGGACATGGGCTAAAAGGGGCGGACCAGGGCAAAGAGGGGCGGACAAGGGTAAAGAGGTGCGGACAAGGGCAAAGAGGGGCGGACAAGGGAAAGGAAGGGCTGACAATGGGAAAGAGTGACAGAGAAGTACGGAGAATACGGGACAAGGGCAAAGAAGGGCGGATAAGGGCAAAGACGGGCGGACAAGTTCAAAGAGGGGCGGAGAAGGGGAAAGACGGGCGGACAAGGGCTAAGATGGGCGGCCAAGGGCAAAGAAGGGCGGACAAGTGCAAAGAGTGATGGAGAATTGCGGAGAATACGGGACAAGGGCAAAGAGGGTCAGACAAGGGCAAAGTGGGGCGGACAACAAAAGGGGGGGAAGAGAATTGAGGAGAATACGGGACAAGGGCAAAAAGGGGCGGACAAGGGCAAAGAGGGGCGGACAAGGGCAAAGAGGGGCGGACAAGGGCAAAGAGGGGCGGACAAGGGCAAAGAGGGGCGGACAAGGGCAAAGAGGGGCGGACAAGGGCAAAGAGGGGCGGACAAGGGCAAAGAGGGGCGGACAAGGGCAAAGAGGGGCGGACAAGGGCAAAGAGGGGCGGACAAGGGCAAAGAGGGATGGACAATGGCAAAGAGGGGCAGACAAGGGCAAAGAGGGGGGGACAAGGGCACAGAGGGGCGGACAATTGTGGAGAACACGGGACAAGGGCAAAGAGGGGCGGACAAGGGCAAAGAGGTGCGGAGAAGAGCCGAGAATACAGGACAAGGAGAAAGAGTTGCGGACAAGAGCAAAGAAGGGTGGACAAGAGCAAAGAGGGTCGGACAAGGGCAGAGTGGGGTGGACAAGGGCAAAGAGGGGCGGACAAGGGGAAAGAGGGGCGGACAAGGGCAAAGACGGGCGGACAAGGGCAAAGAGGGGCGGACAAAGGGCAAAGACGGGCGGAAAATAGCAAAGAGGGACGGACAAGGGCAAAGAGGGTCGGACAAGGGCAAAGAGGGGCGGACAAGGGCAAAGAGGGGCGGACAAGTTCAAATAGGATTGGACCAGTTCAAAGAGGGGCAGACAAGAGCAAAGAGGGGCGGACAAGTTTAAGGGGGTGTGGACCAGGGCAAAGAGGGACGGACAACGGCAAAGAGGGACAAACAAGGGCAAAGAGGGGTGGACAAGGGATAAGAGGGGCGGACAAGGGCAAAGAGGGGAGGAAAAGCGCAAAGAGGGGCGGACAAGTGCAAAGAGGGGTGGACAAGGGCAAAGCGGGGCAGATGAGTTCAAAGAGGGGCGGACAAGGGCAAAGAGGGGCGTACAAGCGCAAAGAGGGTCGGACAAGGGCAAAGAGGGGCGGACTAGGGCAAAGACGGGCGGACTAGGGCAAAGAGGTCAGACAAGTGCAAAGAGGGGCGGAGAAGTGCGGAGAGTACGGGACAAGGTCAAAGAGGGGCGCACAAAGGCAAAGAGGGGCGGACAAGGGGAAAGAGGGGCGGACAAGGGCAAAGAGGGGCGGACAAGGGCAAAGAGGTGCAGAAAAGGGCAAAGAGTGGCGGACAAGGGGAAAAAGGAGCGGAAAAGTGCAAAGAGGGGCGGACAAGGGCAAAGAGGGGCGGACAAGGGCAAAGAGGGGCGGACAAGGGCAAAGAGGGGCGGACAAGGGCAAAGAGGGGCGGAGAAGGGCAAAGAGGGGCGGAGAAGGGCAAAGAGGGGCAGACAAGGGCAAAGAGGGGCAGACAAGGGCAAAGAGGGGCGGACAAGGGCCAAGAGGGTCGGACAAGGGCCAAGAGGGTCGGACAAGGGCAAAGAGAGGCAGACCAGGGCAAAGAGGGGCGGACAAGGGCAAAGAGAGGCAGACCAGGGCAAAGAGGGGCGGACAAGGGCAAATATGGGCAGACAAGTGCAAAGAGTGTCGGACAAGGGCAAAGGTGTGCGGACAAGAGCAAAGAGGGGCGGAGAAGGGCGGAGAACACGGGACAGGGTCAAAGAGGGTCGGACAAGGGCAGAGAGGGTCGGACAAGGGCAAAGATGTGCGGACAAGGGCAAAGATGTGCGGACAAGGGCAAAGAGGGGCGGAGAAGAGCAAAGAGGGGCGGACAAGGGCAAAGAGGGGCGGACAAGGGCAAAGAGGGGCGGACAAGGGCAAAGAGGGGCGGACAAGGGCAAAGAGGGGCGGAGAAGTGCGGAGAATAAGGGAAAAGGGCAAAGAGGTGCGGACAAGTTCGCAGAATACGGGACAGGGGCAAAAAGGGGCGGACAAGGTCGCAGAATACGGGACAAGGGAAAAGAGGGGTGGACAAGGGCGGAGAATACGGGACAAGGGCAAAGAGGGGCGGAGAAGGGCAAAGAGGGGCGGAGAAGGGCAAAGAGGGGCGGAGAAGGGCAAAGAGGGGCGGAGAAGGGCAAAGAGGGGCGGACAAGGGCAAAGAGGGGCGGACAAGGGCAAAGAGGGGCGGACAAGGGCAAAGAGGGGCGGACAAGGGCAAAGAGGGGCGGACAAGGGCAAAGAGGGGCGGACAAGGGCAAAGAGGGGCGGACAAGGGCAAAGAGGGGCGGACAAGGGCAAAGAGGGGCGGACAAGGGCAAAGAGGGGCGGACAAGGGCAAAGAGGGGCGGACAAGGGCAAAGAGGGGCGGACAAGGGCAAAGAGGGGCGGACAAGGGCAAAGAGGGGCGGACAAGGGCAAAGAGGGGCGGACAAGGGCAAAGAGGGGCGGACAAGGGCAAAGAGGGGCGGACAAGGGCAAAGAGGGGCGGACAAGGGCAAAGAGGGGCGGACAAGGGCAAAGAGGGGCGGACAAGGGCAAAGAGGGGCGGACAAGTGCAGAGAATACGGGACAAGGGCAAAGAGGGACGGACAAGTGCAAAGAGGGTTGGACAAGGGCAAAGAGGTCAGAAAAGTGCAAAGAGGGGCGGAGAAGTGCGGAGAGTACGGGACAAGGTCAAAGAGGGGCGCACAAAGGCAAAGAGGGGCGGACAAGGGCAAAGAGGGGCGGACAAGGGCAAAGAGGGGCGGACAAGGGCAAAGAGGGGCGGACAAGGGCAAAGTGTGGCGGATAAGGGCAAAGAGTGGCGGAGAAGTGCGTAGAATACGGGACAAGTGCAAAGAGGGGCGGACAAGTGCAAAGAGAGCCAGACAAAGGCAAAGAGGGGCGGACAAGGGCATTGAGGGGTGGACAAGGGCAAAGAGTGGCGGTCAAGGGCAAAGAGGGTCGGACAGTTGCGGAGATTACGGAATTAGGGCAAAGAGGGCCGAACAAGGGCAAAGAGGGGTGGACAAGTGCGGAGACTAGGGGAAAAGTGCAAAGAGGGGCGGACAAGGGCAAAGAGGGGCAGACAAAGGAAAATAGTGGCGGACAAGTGCAAAGAGGGGCAGACAAGTGCGTAGAATACGGGACGAGGGCAAAGAGTGTCGGACAAGGGCAAAGAGGGTCGGACAATTGTAAAGAGGGGCGGACAAGGGCAAAGAAGGGGGAAAAGTGCAAAGAGGGGCGGACAAGGGTAAAGACGGGCGGACAAGGGTAAAGAGGGGCGGACAAGGGTAAAGAGGGGCGGACAAGGGTAAAGAAAAGGCGGAGAAGTGCGGAGAATACGGGACAAGGGCAAAGAGGGGCGGAGAAGGGCAAGGAGGGGTGGACAAGGGCAAAGAAGGGTGGAGAAGGGCAAAGAGGTGTGGACAAGGGCAAAGAGGGGCAGAGAATTGCGTAGAATACGCGACAAGGGCCAAGAGCAGCGGAAAAGGGCAAAGAGGGGCGGAGAATTCCGGAGAATACGGGACCATGGCAAAGAGGGGCGGAAAAGGGCAAAGAGGTGCGACAAGGTCAAAGGGGGCGGAGAAGGGCAAAAAGGGGCGTACAAGGGCAAAGAGGGGTGGACAAGGGCAAAGAGGAGCGGACAGGGGCAAAGACGGGCGTACAAGGGCAAAGAGGGTTGGAAAATTGCGGAGAACACGGGACAATGGCAAAGAGGTTCAGACAAATGCGGAGAACACGGGACAAGGGCAAAGAGGGGCGGACAAGGGCAAAGAGTAGTGGACAAGGGCAAAGAGTAGTGGACAAGGGAAAGAGGGGCGGACAAGGGCAAAGAGGGGCGGACAAGGGCAAAGAGGGGCGGACAAGGGCAAAGAGGAGCGGACAACGGCAAAGAGGGGCGTACAAAAGAAAAGAGGGGCGGACAAAAGAAAAGAGGGGTGGACAAGGGGAAAAAGGGGCGGACAAGAGCATAGAGGGGCGGACAAGGGCAAAGTGGGCCGGCACATGGTAAAGAGGGGCAGAAAAATGCAAAGAGGGGCGAACAAGTTCGGAGAGTACGGGATAAGGGCAAAAAGGGGCGGAAAAGTGCAGAGAACACGGGACAAGTGCAAAGAATGGCGGACAAGGGCGGAGAACACGGCTCAAGGGCAAAGAGGAGAAGACAAGGGCAAAGAGGGGCGGACAAGGGTAAAGAGGGGCGGACAAGGGTAAAGAGGGGCGGAAAAGGGCAAAGAGGGGCGGAAAAGGGCAAAGAGGGGCGGAAAAGGGCAAAGAGGGGCGGAAAAGGGCAAAGAGGGGCGGAAAAGGGCAAAGAGGGGCGGAAAAGGGCAAAGAGGGGCGGAAAAGGGCAAAGAGGGGCGGAAAAGGGCAAAGAGGGGCGGAAAAGGGCAAAGAGGGGCGGAAAAGGGCAAAGAGGGGCGGAAAAGGGCAAAGAGGGGCGGAAAAGGGCAAAGAGGGGCGGAAAAGGGCAAAGAGGGGCGGAAAAGGGCAAAGAGGGGCGGAAAAGGGCAAAGAGGGGCGGAAAAGGGCAAAGAGGGGCGGAAAAGGGCAAAGAGGGGCGGAAAAGGGCAAAGAGGGGCGGAAAAGGGCAAAGAGGGTTGGACAAGTGCGGAGAATACCGGACGAGGGCAAAGAAGGGCGGACAAGGGCAAAGAATATCGGACAAGGTCAAAGAGGCGCGGACAAGGGAAAGAGGGGCAGACAAGGGCAAAGAGTGGCGGAGAAGTGCGGAGAATACAGGACAAGGTCAAAGAGGGATGGAGAAGGGCAAAGAGGGGCGGACCAGTGAGGAGAATACGGGTCAAGCGGAAATACGGGCGGAAAAGGGGGGAGAATTCCGGACAAGGGCAAAGAGGGGCCGACAAGGGCATAGAGGGGCGGACAAGTGCAAAGAGTGGCGGACAAGTGTGGAGAATACGGGACAAATTCAAAGAGGGGCGGACAATGGGGGGAGAATACGGGACAAGGGAAAAGATGGGCGGACAAAGGCAAAGACGGGCGGAGAATTGCAAAGAGGGGCGGACAAGGGATAAGACTGACAGAGAAGGGCAAAGACATGCGGACAAGGGCACAGACGGGCGGACAAGGGCTGATAATAAGGGACAAGGGAAAGGAGGGGCGGACAAGGGCGGAGAATACGGGACAAGGCAAATATTTGCGGACAAGGGCGGAGAATACGGGACAAGTGCAAAGAGGGGCTGACAAGGGCAAAGTGGGGCGGAAAAGGGCACAGAGGGGCGGACAAGGGCACAGAGGGGCGGACAAGGGCACAGAGGGGCGGACAAGGGCACAGAGGGGCGGACAAGGGCACAGAGGGTTGGAGAGGTGCGGAGAATACGGGACAAGGGCAAAGAGGGGCGGAGGATTGCTGAGAATACGGGACAAGTGCATAGAGGGGCGGACAAGGACTAAGAGGGGTAGACAAGGGCAGAGAGGGGCGGACAAGTGGAAAAGGGACAGACAAGGTCAAAGAGGGGCAGACAAGTGCAAAGAGGGGCGGACAACGGCAAAGAGGAGGTGACAAGCGCAAAGAGGGGTGGACAAGGCCAAAGAGGGGTGGAGAAGTACAGAGAATACGGGAAAAGTGCAAAGAGGGGCAGAGAAGTGCGGAGAATACGGGACAAAGGCAAAGAGGGGCGGACAAGGGCAAAGAAAGGCGGAAAAATGCGGAGAATACTGGACAAGGGCAAGGAGAGATGGACAAGCGCAAAGAGGGGCGGACAAGGGCAAAAATGGGCTGAAAATGGCAAAGAGGAGAGGGCAAGTGCGGAGAATACGGGAAAAGGGCAAAGAGAGGTGGACAAGGGCAAAGAGGGGAGGACAAGTGCAAAGAGGGGCTGAAAAGTGCAAAG
The DNA here is from genome assembly GCF_032191515.1 of Phaenicophaeus curvirostris. Classification (NCBI taxonomy): domain Eukaryota; kingdom Metazoa; phylum Chordata; class Aves; order Cuculiformes; family Cuculidae; genus Phaenicophaeus; species Phaenicophaeus curvirostris. Next base: position 120,166 of record NW_027206838.1, read on the forward strand.
AGGAACAGACAAGTTCGGAGAATACGGGAAAAGTGGAAAGAGTGTCGGACATGTGCAAAGAGGGTTGGAAAAGGGCAAAGAGGGGCGTACAAGTGCGGAGAATACGGGACAAGGGCAAGGAGAGGAAGACAAGTGCAAAGAGTGAAGGACAAGGTCAAAGAGGGGCGGACAAGGGTAAAGATGGTCGCACAAAGGCAAAGAGGGATGGAGAAGTGCGGAGAATAAGGGACAAGTGCAAAGAGGGGCGGACAATTGTGGAGAATACGGGACAAGGGCAAAGAGGGGCGGACAAGGGCAAAGAGGGGCGGACAAGGGCAAAGAGGGGCGGACAAGGGCAAAGAGGGGCGGACAAGGGCAAAGAGGGGCGGACAAGGGCAAAGAGGGGCGGACAAGTGCGGAGAATACGGGACAAGGGCAAGGAGTGGCGGAGAAGCCCGGAGAATACGGGACAAGGGCAAAGAGTGGCGGACAAGGGCAAAGAGGGGCGGATAAGAGCGGAGAATACGGGACAAGGGCAAAGAGGGGCGGACAAGGGCAAAGAGGGGCGGACAAGGGCAAAGAGGGGCGGACAAGGGCAAAGAGGGGCGGACAAGGGCAAAGAGGGGCGGACAAGGGCAAAGAGGGGCGGACAAGGGCAAAGAGGGGCGGACAAGGGCAAAGAGGGGCGGACAAGGGCAAAGAGGGGCGGACAAGGGCAAAGAGGGGCGGACAAGGGCTGAGAATACGGGAGAAGGGTAAAGAGGGGCGGACAAGTGTGGAGAATACGGGACAAGTGCAAAGAGGGGCAGACAAGGGCAAAGAGGGGCGGACAAGGGCAAAGAGGGGCGGACAAGGGCAAAGGAGGGCGGACAAGGGCAAAGAGGGAAGGACAAGGGCAAAGAGGGAAGGACAAGGGCAAAGAGGGAAGGACAAGGGCAAAGAGGGGTGGAGAATTGCTGAGAATACGGGACAAGGGTACAGAGGGCAGACATGGGCAAATAGGGGCGGACAAGGCAAAGAGGGGCGGACAAGGGCAAAGAAGAGGCGGAGAAGTGCGGAGAATACGGGACACGGGAAAAGAGGGGCGGACAAGAGCAAAGAGGGGTGGACAAGGGCAAACAGGAGTGGAGAAGGGCAAAGAGGAGTGGAGAAGGGCAAAGAGGGGTGGACAAGGGCAAAGAGGGGAGGAGAAGTGCGGAGAATACGGGACAAGAGCAAAGAGCGTCGGAAAAGGGGAAAGAGTTGCGGAGAATTCCGGAGAATACGGGACAATGGCAAAGAGGGGCGGGGAAAAGGGCAAAGAGGGGCGGAAAAGGGCAAAGAGGGGTGGAGAAGAGCAGAGAATACGGGACAAGAGCAAAGAGGGGCGGACATTGGCAACGAGGGGCGGACAAGGGCAAAGAGGGTCGGACAATGGCAAAGAAGTGCGGAAAAGGTCAAAGAGAGCTGGACAAGGGCAAAGAGGGGCGCAGAAGTGCAAAGAGTGCCGGACAAGTGCGGAGAAAACGGGACAAGAGCAAGGAGGGGCAGACAAAAGCAAAGAGGATCGGACAAGGGCAAAGAGGTGCGGACAAGGTCAAAGAGGGGCGGACAAGGTCAAAGAGAGGCAGAGAAGGGCAAAGAGAGGCAGAGAAGGGCAAAGAGAGGCAGAGAAGGGCGGAGAATATGGGACAGGGGCAAAGAGGGGCGGACAAGTGCGGAGAATACCGGACATGGGGAAAGAGGTGCGGACAAGGGCAAAGAGGATCGGAAAAGGGCAAAGAGGGGCGGACAAGAGCAAAGAGAGGCGGAGAAGTGCGGAGAATACGGGACAAGGGCAAAGAGGGGCAGACAAAGGCAGAGAATACGGGACAAGGGCAAAGAGGGGGGGACAAGTGCGGAGAATACGGGACAAGGGCAAAGAGGGGCGGACAAGGGCAAAGAGGGGCGGACAAGGGCAAAGAGGGGCGGACAAGGGCAAAGAGGGGCGGACAAGGGCAAAGAGGGGCGGACAAGGGCAAAGAGGGGCGGACAAGGGCAAAGAGGGGCGGACAAGGGCAAAGAGGGGCGGACAAGGGCATAGAGGGGCGGACAAGGGCATAGAGGGGCGGACAAAGGCATAGAGGGTCGGACAAGGGCATAGAGGGTCGGACAAGGGCATAGATGGTCGGACAAAGGCAGAGAATACGGGAGAAGGGCAAAGAGGGGCGGACAAGTGCAAAGAGGGGCTGAGAAGGGCGGAGAATACGGGAAAAGCAGAAAGAGGAGTGGACGAGTTTGGAGAATACGGGACAAGGGCAAAGAGGAGCGGACAAGTGCAAAGACGGACGGAAAAGGTCTAAAACGAGCGGAGAAGGGGAAAGAAGTGCGGACAAGGGCAAAGACGGCTGGACAATGGCAGAGAGGGGCAGACAAGTGCGGAAAATACGGGACAAGGGAAAGGAGGGGCAGACAAGAGCAGACAATACGGGACAAGAGCAAAGAGGGGGGGACAAGGGCATAGAGGGTCGGACAAGGGTAAAGAAGGGCGGACAAGGGTAAAGAAAGGCGGACAAGGACAAAGACGGTCGGACAAGGGCAAAGAGGGGTGGAGAATTGCAGAGAATACGGGACAAGGGAAAAGAAGGGCGGAGGATTGCGGAGAATAAGGGACAAAGGCAAAGAGAGTCGGACAAAGGCAAAGAGGGGCGGAGAAGGGCAAAGAGGGGCGGACAAGGGCAAAGAGGGGCGGACAAGGGCAAAGAGGGGCGGACAAGGGCAAAGAGGGGCGGACAAGGGCAAAGAGGGGCGGACAAGGGCAAAGAGGGGCGGACAAGGGCAAAGAGGGGCGGACAAGGGCAAAGAGGGGCGGACAAGGGCAAAGAGGGGCGGACAAGGGCAATGAGGGGCGGACAAGGGCAATGAGGGGCGGACAAGGGCAATGAGGGGCGGACAAGGGCAATGAGGGGCGGACAAGGGCAATGAGGGGCGGACAAGGGCAATGAGGGGCGGACAAGGGCAATGAGGGGCGGACAAGGGCAATGAGGGGCGGACAAGGGCAATGAGGGGCGGACAAGGGCAATGAGGGGCGGACAAGGGCAATGAGGGGCGGACAAGGGCAATGAGGGGCGGACAAGGGCAATGAGGGGCGGACAAGGGCAATGAGGGGCGGACAAGGGCAATGAGGGGCGGACAAGGGCAATGAGGGGCGGACATAGGCAAAGAGGGGCGGACATAGGCAAAGAGGGGCGGACATAGGCAAAGTGGGGCGGACATAGGCAAAGTGGGGCGGACAAGTGCAAAGAGGTTCAGACAAGGGCACAGAGGGGCGGACCAGGGCACAGAGGGGCGGACCAGGGCAACGAGGGGCGGACCAGGGCAACGAGGGGCGGACCAGGGCACAGAGGGGCGGACCAGGGCACAGAGGGGCGGACCAGGGCACAGAGGGGCGGACCAGGGCACAGAGGGGCGGACCAGGGCACAGAGGGGCGGACCAGGGCACAGAGGGGCGGACCAGGGCACAGAGGGGCGGACCAGGGCACAGAGGGGCGGACCAGGGCACAGAGGGGCGGACCAGGGCACAGAGGGGCGGACCAGGGCACAGAGGGGCGGACCAGGACACAGAGGGGCGGACCAGGGCACAGAGGGGCGGAGAGGTGCGGAGAATACGGGACAAGGGCAAAGAGGGGCGGAGAATTGCTGAGAATACGGGACAAGTGCATAGAGGGGCGGACAAGGACTAAGAGGGGTAGACAAGGGCAGAGAGGGGCAGACAAGTGGAAAAGGGACAGACAAGGTCAAAGAGGGGCAGACAAGTGCAAAGAGGGGCGGACAAGGGCAAAGAGGAGGTGACAAGCGCAAAGAGGGGTGGACAAGGGCAAAGAGGGGCGGAGAAGTACAGAGAATACGGGAAAAGTGCAAAGAGGGGCAGAGAAGTGCGGAGAATAAGGGACAAGGGCAAAGAGGGGCAGACAAGGGCAAAGAAAGGCGGACAAATGCGGAGAATACTGGACAAGGGCAAAGAGAGATGGACAAGCGCAAATAGGGGCGGACAAGGGCAAAGATGGGCTGAAAATTGCAAAGAGGAGCGGACAAGTGCGGAGAATACGGGAAAAGGGCAAAGAGGGACGGACAAGTGCGGAGAATACGGGACAAGGGCAAAGAGGTGTGGACAAGGGCAAAGAAGGGCGGACAAGATTGGAGAATAAGGGAAAAGGGCAAAGAGGGGCGGACAAGGGCAAAGTGGGGCGTACAAGTGCGGAGAATACGGGACAAGGGCAAAGAGGGGAAGACAAGTGCAAAGAGTGAAGGACAAGGTCAAAGAGGGGCGGACAAGGGTAAAGAGGGTCGCACAAAGGCAAAGAGGGAATGAAAAAGTGCGGAGAATAAGGGACAAGTGTGAAGAGGGGCGGACAATTGCGGAGAATACGGGACAAGGGCAAAGAGGGGCGGACAAGGGCATAGAGGGGAGGACAATTGCGGAGAATACCCGAGAAAGGCAAAGAGGGGCGAACAAGGGCAAAGAGGGGCGGACAAGGGCAAAGAGGGTAGGACAATTGCGGAGAATACCCGAGAAGGGCAAAGAGGGTCGGACAAGGGCAAAGAGGGGCGGACAAGGGCAAAGAGGGGCGGACAAGTGCGGAGAATACGGGACAAGGGCAAAGAGTGGCGGACAAGCGCAGAGAATACGGGACAAGGGCAAAGAGGGGTGGACAAGGGAAAAGAGGGGCGGATAAGAGCGGAGAATACGGGACAAGGGCAAAGAGGGGCGGACAAGGGCAAAGAGGGGCGGACAAGGGCAAAGAGGGGCGGACAAGGGCAAAGAGGGGCGGACAAGGGCAAAGAGGGGCGGACAAAGGCAAAGAGGGGCGGACAAAGGCAAAGAGGGGCGGACAAGGGCAAAGAGGGGCGGACATAGGCAAAGTGGGGCGGACAAGTGCAAAGAGGTTCAGACCAGGGCACAGAGGGGCGGACCAGGGCACAGAGGGGCGGACCAGGGCACAGAGGGGCGGACCAGGGCACAGAGGGGCGGACCAGGGCACAGAGGGGCGGAGAGGTGCGGAGAATACGGGACAAGGGCAAAGAGGGGCGGAGAATTGCTGAGAATACGGGACAAGTGCATAGAGGGGCGGACAAAGACTAAGAGGGGTAGACAAGGGCAGAGAGGGGCAGACAAGTGGAAAAGGGACAGACAAGGTCAAAGTGGGGCAGACAAGTGCAAAGAGGGGCGGACAAGGGCAAAGAGGAGGTGACAAGCGCAAAGAGGGGTGGACAAGGGCAAAGAGGGGCGGAGAAGTACAGAGAATACGGGAAAAGTGCAAAGAGGGGCAGAGAAGTGCGGAGAATAAAGGACAAGGGCAAAGAGGGGCGGACAAGGGCAAAGAAAGGCGGACAAATGCGGAGAATACTGGACAAGGGCAAAGAGAGATGGACAAGCGCAAAGAGGGGCGGACAAGGGCAAAGATGGGCTGAAAATTGCAAAGAGGAGCGGACAAGTGCGGAGAATACGGGAAAAGGGCAAAGAGGGACGGACAAGTTCGGAGAATACGGGACAAGTGCAAAGAGAGGTGGACAAGTGCAAAGAGAGGTGGACAAGGGCAAAAAGGGGTGGACAAGTGCAAAGAGGGGTGGACAAGTGCAAAGAGGGGTGGACAAGTGCAAAGAGGGGTGGACAAGTGCAAAGAGGGGCTGAAAAGGGCAAAGAGGAGCAGACAAGTTCGGAGAATACGGGAAAAGTGGAAAGAGTGTCGGACAAGTGCAAAGAGGGTTGGAAAAGGGCAAAGAGGGGCGGACAAGTGCGGAGAATACAGGACACGGGCAAAGAGGGATGGAGAAGGGCAGAGAATACGGGACAAGGGCACAGAGGGGCGGACAAGGGCAAAGAGAGGCGGACAAGTGCAAAGAGGGACGGACAAGTGCGGAGAATACGGGACAAGGGCAAAGAGGTGTGGACAAGGGCAAAGAAGGGCGGACAAGAGTGGAGAATACGGGAAAAGGGCAAAGAGGGGCGGACAAGGGCAAAGTGGGGCGTACAAGTGCGGAGAATATGGGACAAGGGCAAAGAGGGGAAGACAAGTGCAAAGAGAGAAGGACAAGGTCAAAGAGGGGCGGACAAGGGTAAAGAGGGTCGCACAAAGGCAAAGAGGGAATGAAAAAGTGCGGAGAATAAGGGACAAGTGTGAAGAGGGGCGGACAATTGCGGAGAATAAGGGACAAGGGCAAAGAGGGGCGGACAAGGGCAAAGAGGGGAGGACAATTGCGGAGAATACCCGAGAAGGGCAAAGAGGGGCGGACAAGGGCAAAGAGGGGCGGACAAGGGCAAAGAGGGGCGGACAAGGGCAAAGAGGGGCGGACAAGGGCAAAGAGGGGCGGACAAGGGCAAAGAGGGGCGGACAAGGGCAAAGAGGGGCGGACAAGGGCAAAGAGGGGCGGACAAGGGCAAAGAGGGGCGGACAAGGGCAAAGAGGGGCGGACAAGGGCAAAGAGGGGCGGACAAGGGCAAAGAGGGGCGGACAAGGGCAAAGAGGGGCGGACAAGGGCAAAGAGGGGCGGACAAGGGCAAAGAGGGGCGGACAAGGGCAAAGAGGGGCGGACAAGGGCAAAGAGGGCGGACAAGGGCAAAGAGGGGCGGACAAGGGCTAAGAGGGGCGGACAAGGGCTAAGAGGGGCGGACAAGGGCTAAGAGGGGCGGACAAGGGCAAGGAGGGGCGGACAAGGGCAAGGAGGGGCGGACAAGGGCAAGGAGGGGCGGACAAGTGCGGAGAAGAAGGGACAAGGGAAAAGAGGGGCGGAAAATTGCAAAGAGGGGCAGACAAGGGCAAAGAGGGGCGGACAAGGGGAAAAAGGAGCGGAAAAGTGCAAAGAGGGGCGGACAAGGGCAAAGAGGGGCGGACAAGGGCAAAGAGGGGCAGACAAGGGCAAAGAGGGGCAGAAATGGCAATGACGGGTGGACAAGGGCCAAGAGGGTCGGACAAGGGCAAAGAGAGGCAGACCAGGGCAAAGAGGGGCGGACAAGGGCAAATATGGGCAGACAAGTGCAAAGAGTGTCGGACAAGGGCAAAGGTGTGCGGACAAGAGCAAAGAGGGGCGGAGAAGGGCGGAGAACACGGGACAGGGTCAAAGAGGGTCGGACAAGGGCAGAGAGGGTCGGACAAGGGCAAAGATGTGCGGACAAGGGCAAAGAGGGGCGGAGAAGAGCAAAGAGGGGCGGAGAAGAGCAAAGAGGGGCGGACAAGGGCAAAGAGGGGCGGACAAGGGCAAAGAGGGGCGGAAAAGGGCAAAGAGGGGCGGAAAAGGGCAAAGAGGGGCGGACAAGGGCAAAGAGGGGCGGACAAGGGCAAAGAGGGGCGGAGAAGTGCGGAGAATAAGGGAAAAGGGCAAAGAGGTGCGGACAAGGTCGCAGAATACGGGACAGGGGCAAAAAGGGGCGGACAAGGTCGCAGAATACGGGACAAGGGAAAAGAGGGGTGGACAAGGGCGGAGAACACGGGACAAGGGCAAAGAGGGGCGGAGAAGGGCAAAGAGGGGCGGAGAAGGGCAAAGAGGGGCGGAGAAGGGCAAAGAGGGGCGGAGAAGGGCAAAGAGGGGCGGACAAGGGCAAAGAGGGGCGGACAAGGGCAAAGAGGGGCGGACAAGGGCAAAGAGGGGCGGACAAGGGCAAAGAGGGGCGGACAAGGGCAAAGAGGGGCGGACAAGGGCAAAGAGGGGCGGACAAGGGCAAAGAGGGGCGGACAAGGGCAAAGAGGGGCGGACAAGGGCAAAGAGGGGCGGACAAGGGCAAAGAGGGGCGGACAAGGGCAAAGAGGGGCGGACAAGGGCAAAGAGGGGCGGACAAGGGCAAAGAGGGGCGGACAAGGGCAAAGAGGGGCGGACAAGGGCAAAGAGGGGCGGACAAGGGCAAAGAGGGGCGGACAAGGGCAAAGAGGGGCGGACAAGGGCAAAGAGGGGCGGACAAGGGCAAAGAGGGGCGGACAAGGGCAAAGAGGGGCGGAGAAGTGCGGAGAGTACGGGACAAGGTCAAAGAGGGGCGCACAAAGGCAAAGAGGGGCGGACAAGGGCAAAGAGGGGCGGACAAGGGCAAAGAGGGGCGGACAAGGGCAAAGAGGGGCGGAGAAGTGCGTAGAATACGGGACAAGTGCAAGGAGGGGCGGACAAGTGCAAAGAGAGCCAGACAAAGGCAAAGAGGGGCGGACAAGGGCATTGAGGGGTGTACAAGGGCAAAGAGGGGCGGTCAAGGGCAAAGAGGGTCGGACAGTTGCGGAGATTACGGAATTAGGGCAAAGAGGGCCGAACAAGGGCAAAGAGCGTTGGACAAGTGCGGAGACTAGGGGAAAAGTGCAAAGAGGGGCGGACAAGGGCAAAGAGGGGCAGACAAAGGAAAATAGTGGCGGACAAGTGCAAAGAGGGGCAGACAAGTGCGTAGAATACGGGACGAGGGCAAAGAGGGTCGGACAAGGGCAAAGAGGGTCGGACAATTGTAAAGAGGGGCGGACAAGAGGAAAGAGGGGCTGAAAAGTTCAAAGAGGGGCGGACAAGGGCAAAGAGGGTCGGACAAGTGCAAAGAGGGACGGACAAGGGCAAAGAAGGGGGAAAAGTGCAAAGAGGGGCGGACAAGGGTAAAGAGGGGCGGACAAGGGTAAAGAAAAGGCGGAGAAGTGCGGAGAATACGGGACAAGGGCAAAGAGGGGCGGAGAAGGGCAAGGAGGGGTGGACAAGGGCAAAGAAGGGTGGAGAAGGGCAAAGAGGTGTGGACAAGGGCAAAGAGGGGCAGAGAATTGCGTAGAATACGCGACAAGGGCCAAGAGCAGCGGAAAAGGGCAAAGAGGGGCGGAGAATTCCGGAGAATACGGGACCATGGCAAAGAGGGGCGGAAAAGGGCAAAGAGGTGCGACAAGGTCAAAGGGGGCGGAGAAGGGCAAAAAGGGGCGTACAAGGGCAAAGAGGGGTGGACAAGGGCAAAGACGGGCGTACAAGGGCAAAGAGGGTTGGAAAAGTGCGGAGAACACGGGACAATGGCAAAGAGGTTCAGACAAATGCGGAGAACACGGGACAAGGGCAAAGAGGGGCGGACAAGGGCAAAGAGTAGTGGACAAGGGCAAAGAGTAGTGGACAAGGGAAAGAGGGGCGGACAAGGGCAAAGAGGGGCGGACAAGGGCAAAGAGGGGCGGACAAGGGCAAAGAGGGGCGGACAAGGGCAAAGAGGGGCGGACAAGGGCAAAGAGGGGCGGACAAGGGCAAAGAGGAGCGGACAACGGCAAAGAGGGGCGGACAAGAGCATAGAGGGGCGGACAAGGGCAAAGTGGGCCGGCACATAGTAAAGAGGGGCAGAAAAATGCAAAGAGGGGCGAACAAGTTCGGAGAGTACGGGATAAGGGCAAAAAGGGGTGGAAAAGTGCAGAGAACACGGGACAAGTGCAAAGAATGGCGGACAAGGGCGGAGAACACGGCTCAAGGGCAAAGAGGAGAAGACAAGGGCAAAGAGGGGCGGACAAGGGTAAAGAGGGGCTGACAAGGGCAAAGAGGGGCGGAAAAGGGCAAAGAGGGGTGGACAAGGGCAAAGAGGGGCGGACAAGGGCAAAGAAGGGCGGACAAGGGCAAAGAATATCGGACAAGGTCAAAGAGGCGCGGAGAAGGGAAAGAGGGGCAGACAAGGGCAAAGAGTGGCGGAGAAGTGCGGAGAATACAGGACAAGGTCAAAGAGGGATGGAGAAGGGCAAAGAGGGGCGGACCAGTGAGGAGAATACGGGTCAAGCGGAAATACGGGCGGAAAAGGGGGGAGAATTCCGGACAAGGGCAAAGAGGGGCCGACAAGGGCATAGAGGGGCGGACAAGTGCAAAGAGTGGCGGACAAGTGTGGAGAATACGGGACAAGGGAAAAGATGGGCGGACAAAGGCAAAGACGGGCGGAGAATTGCAAAGAGGGGCGGACAAGGGATAAGACTGACAGAGAAGGGCAAAGACATGCGGACAAGGGCACAGACGGGCGGACAAGGGCTGATAATAAGGGACAAGGGAAAGGAGGGGCGGACAATGGCGGAGAATACGGGACAAGGCAAATATTTGCGGACAAGGGCGGAGAATACGGGACAAGTGCAAAGTGGGGCGGACAAGGGCACAGAGGGGCGGACAAGGGCACAGAGGGGCGGACAAGGGCACAGAGGGTTGGAGAGGTGCGGAGAATACGGGACAAGGGCAAAGAGGGGCGGAGAATTGCTGAGAATACGGGACAAGTGCATAGAGGGGCGGACAAGGACTAAGAGGGGTAGACAAGGGCAGAGAGGGGCGGACAAGTGGAAAAGGGACAGACAAGGTCAAAGAGGGGCAGACAAGTGCAAAGAGGGGCAGACAACGGCAAAGAGGAGGTGACAAGCGCAAAGAGGGGTGGACAAGGCCAAAGAGGGGTGGAGAAGTACAGAGAATACGGGAAAAGTGCAAAGAGGGGCAGAGAAGTGCGGAGAATACGGGACAAAGGCAAAGAGGGGCGGACAAGGGCAAAGAAAGGCGGAAAAATGCGGAGAATACTGGACAAGGGCAAGGAGAGATGGACAAGCGCAAAGAGGGGCGGACAAGGGCAAAGATGGGCTGAAAATGGCAAAGAGGAGCGGACAAGTGCGGAGAATACGGGAAAAGGGCAAAGAGAGGTGGACAAGGGCAAAGAGGGGAGGACAAGTGCAAAGAGGGGCTGAAAAGTGCAAAGAGGAACAGACAAGTTCGGAGAATACGGGAAAAGTGGAAAGAGTGTCGGACATGTGCAAAGAGGGTTGGAAAAGGGCAAAGAGGGGCGGACAAGTGCGGAGAATATAGGACAAGGGCAAAGAGGGACGGAGAAGGGCAGAGAATACGGGACAAGGGCACAGAGGGGCGGACAAGGGCAAAGTGGGGCGTACAAGTGCGGAGAATACGGGACAAGGGCAAGGAGAGGAAGACAAGTGCAAAGAGTGAAGGACAAGGTCAAAGAGGGGCGGACAAGGGTAAAGATGGTCGCACAAAGGCAAAGAGGGATGGAGAAGTGCGGAGAATAAGGGACAACTGCAAAGAGGGGCGGACAATTGTGGAGAATACGGGACAAGGGCAAAGAGGGGCGGACAAGGGCAAAGAGGGGCGGACAAGGGCAAAGAGGGGCGGACAAGGGCAAAGAGGGGCGGACAAGGGCAAAGAGGGGCGGACAAGTGCGGAGAATACGGGACAAGGGCAAGGAGTGGCGGAGAAGCCCGGAGAATACGGGACAAGGGCAAAGAGGGGCGGAAAAGGGCAAAGAGGGGCGGACAAGGGCAAAGAGGGGCGGACAAGGGCAAAGAGGGGCGGACAAGGGCAAAGAGGGGCGGACAAGGGCTGAGAATACGGGAGAAGGGTAAAGAGGGGCGGAGAAGTGTGGAGAATACGGGACAAGTGCAAAGAGGGGCAGACAAGGGCAAAGAGGGGCGGACAAGGGCAAAGAGGGGCGGACAAGGGCAAAGAGGGGCGGACAAGGGCAAAGGAGGGCGGACAAGGGCAAAGAGGGAAGGACAAGGGCAAAGAGGGAAGGACAAGGGCAAAGAGGGAAGGACAAGGGCAAAGAGGGAAGGACAAGGGCAAAGAGGGGCGGAGAATTGCTGAGAATACGGGACAAGGGTACAGAGGGCAGACATGGGCAAATAGGGGCGGACAAGAGCAAAGAGGGGTGGACAAGGGCAAAGAGGAGTGGAGAAGGGCAAAGAGGGGTGGACAAGGGCAAAGAGGGGAGGAGAAGTGCGGAGAATACGGGACAAGAGCAAAGAGCGTCGGAAAAGGGGAAAGAGTTGCGGAGAATTCCGGAGAATACGGGACAATGGCAAAGAGGGGCGGAAAAGGGCAAAGAGGGGCGGAAAAGGGCAAAGAGGGGCGGAAAAGAGCAGAGAATACGGGACAAGAGCAAAGAGGGGCGGACATTGGCAACGAGGGGCGGACAAGGGCAAAGAGGGTCGGACAATGGCAAAGAAGTGCGGAAAAGGTCAAAGAGAGCTGGACAAGGGCAAAGAGGGGCGCAGAAGTGCAAAGAGTGCCGGACAAGTGCGGAGAAAACGGGACAAGAGCAAGGAGGGGCAGACAAAAGCAAAGAGGATCGGACAAGGGCAAAGAGGTGCGGACAAGGTCAAAGAGGGGCGGACAAGGTCAAAGAGAGGCAGAGAAGGGCAAAGAGAGGCAGAGAAGGGCAAAGAGAGGCAGAGAAGGGCGGAGAATACGGGACAGGGGCAAAGAGGGGCGGACAAGTGCGGAGAATACCGGACATGGGCAAAGAGGTGCGGACAAGGTCAAAGAGGGGCGGACAAGGTCAAAGAGAGGCAGAGAAGGGCAAAGAGAGGCAGAGAAGGGCAAAGAGAGGCAGAGAAGGGCGGAGAATACGGGACAGGGGCAAAGAGGGGCGGACAAGTGCGGAGAATACCGGACATGGGGAAAGAGGGGCGGACATGGGGAAAGAGGGGCGGACAAGGGCAAAGAGGGGCGGACAAGGGCAAAGAGGGGCGGACAAGGGCAAAGAGGGGCGGACAAGGGCAAAGAGGGGCGGACAAGGGCAAAGAGGGGCGGACAAGGGCAAAGAGGGGCGGACAAGGGCAAAGAGGGGCGGACAAGGGCAAAGAGGGGCGGACAAGGGCAAAGAGGGGCGGACAAGGGCAAAGAGGGGCGGACAAGGGCAAAGAGGGGCGGACAAGGGCAAAGAGGGGCGGAAAAGGGCAAAGAGGTGTGGAGAAGAGCAGAGAATACGGGACAAGAGCAAAGAGGGGCGGACATTGGCAACGAGGGGCGGACAAGGGCAAAGAGGGTCGGACAATGGCAAAGAAGTGCGGAAAAGGTCAAAGAGAGCTGGACAAGGGCAAAGAGGGGCGCAGAAGTGCAAAGAGTGCCGGACAAGTGCGGAGAAAACGGGACAAGAGCAAGGAGGGGCAGACAAAAGCAAAGAGGATCGGACAAGGGCAAAGAGGTGCGGACAAGGTCAAAGAGGGGCGGACAAGAGCAAAGAGAGGCGGAGAAGTGCGGAGAATACGGGACAAGGGCAAAGAGGGGCAGACAAAGGCAGAGAATACGGGACAAGGGCAAAGAGGGGGGGACAAGTGCGGAGAATACGGGACAAGGGAAAGAGGGGCGGACAAGGGCAAAGAGGGGCGGACAAGGGCAAAGAGGGGCGGACAAGGGCAAAGAGGGGCGGACAAGGGCAAAGAGGGGCGGACAAGGGCAAAGAGGGGCGGACAAGAGTGGAGAATAAGGGACAAGAGTAAAGAGGGTCGGACAAGGGCAAAGAGGGTCAGACAAGGGCAAAGAGAGGCGGACAAGAGCAAAGACGGTTGGACAAGGGCTAAGAGGGGCGCACAAGGGCAAGGAGGGGCGGAAAAGTGCAAAGATGGGCAGAAAAGGGCAAAGAGTGGCGGACAAGTGCGGAGAATATGGGACAAGGGCAAAGAGGGGCGGACAAGTGCAATGAGGGGTGGAAAAGTGCAAAGAGGGGCAGACAAGGGCAAAGAGGGGCGGACAAGGGCAAAGAGGGGCGGACAAGGGCAAAGAGGGTAGGAGAAGTGCCGAAAATACAGGAGATGGGCAAAGAGGGGCGGACAAGGGCAAAGAGGGGCGGACAAGGGCAAAGAGGGGCGGACAAGGGCAAAGAGGGGCGGACAAGGGCAAAGAGGGGCGGACAAGGGCAAAGAGGGGCGGACAAGGGCAAAGAGGGGCGGACAAGGGCAAAGAGGGGCGGACAAGGGCTGAGAATACGGGAGAAGGGTACAGAGAGGCGGAGAAGTGTGGAGAATACGGGACAAGTGCAAAGAGGGGCAGACAAGGGCAAAGAGGGGCGGACAAGGGCAAAGAGGGGCGGACAAGGGCAAAGGTGTGCGGACAAGAGCAAAGGAGGGCGGACAAGGGCAAAGAGGGGCGGACAAGGGCAAAGAGGGGCGGACAAGGGCATAGAGGGGCGGACAAGGGCATAGAGGGGCGGACAAGGGCAGAGAATACGGGAGAAGGGCAAAGAGGGGCGGACAAGTGCAAAGAGGGGCTGAGAAGGGCGGAGAATACGGGAAAAGCAGAAAGAGGAGTGGACGAGTTTGGAGAATACGGGACAAGGGCAAAGAGGAGCGGACAAGTGCAAAGACGGACGGAAAAGGTCTAAAACGAGCGGAGAAGGGGAAAGAAGTGCGGACAAGGGCAAAGACGGCTGGACAATGGCAGAGAGGGGCAGACAAGTGCGGAAAATACGGGACAAGGGAAAGGAGGGGCAGACAAGAGCAGACAATACGGGACAAGAGCAAAGAGGGGGGGACAAGGGCATAGAGGGTCGGACAAGGGTAAAGAAGGGCGGACAAGGGTAAAGAAAGGCGGACAAGGACAAAGACGGTCGGACAAGGGCAAAGAGGGGTGGAGAATTGCAGAGAATACGGGACAAAGGAAAAGAAGGGCGGAAGATTGCGGAGAATAAGGGACAAAGGCAAAGAGGGGCGGAGAAAGGCAAAGAGAGTCGGACAAAGGCAAAGAGGGTTAGAGAAGGGCAAAGAGGGGCGGAGAAGGGCAATGAGGGGCGGACAAGGGCAATGAGGGGCGGACAAGGGCAAAGAGGGGCGGACAAGGGCAAAGAGGGGCGGACAAGGGCAAAGAGGGGCGGACAAGGGCAAAGAGGGGCGGACAAGGGCAAAGAGGGGCGGACAAGGGCAAAGAGGGGCGGACAAGGGCAAAGAGGGGCGGACAAGGGCAAAGAGGGGCGGACAAGGGCAAAGAGGGGCGGACAAGGGCAAAGAGGGGCGGACAAGGGCAAAGAGGGGCGGACAAGGGCAAAGAGGGGCGGACAAGGGCAAAGAGGGGCGGACAAGGGCAAAGTGGGGCGGACATAGGCAAAGTGGGGCGGACATAGGCAAAGTGGGGTGGACATAGGCAAAGAGGTTCAGACAAGGGCACAGAGGGGCGGACCAGGGCACAGAGGGGCGGACCAGGGCACAGAGGGGCGGACCAGGGCACAGAGGGGCGGACCAGGGCACAGAGGGGCGGACCAGGGCACAGAGGGGCGGACCAGGGCACAGAGGGGCGGACCAGGGCACAGAGGGGCGGACCAGGGCACAGAGGGGCGGACCAGGGCACAGAGGGGCGGACCAGGGCACAGAGGGGCGGACCAGGGCACAGAGGGGCGGACCAGGGCACAGAGGGGCGGACCAGGGCACAGAGGGGCGGACCAGGGCACAGAGGGGCGGACCAGGGCACAGAGGGGCGGACCAGGGCACAGAGGGGCGGACCAGGGCACAGAGGGGCGGACCAGGGCACAGAGGGGCGGAGAGGTGCGGAGAATACGGGACAAGAGCAAAGAGGGGCGGAGAATTGCTGAGAATACGGGACAAGTGCATAGAGGGGCGGACAAGGACTAAGAGGGGTAGACAAGGGCAGAGAGGGACAGACAAGTGGAAAAGGGACAGACAAGGTCAAAGAGGGGCAGACAAGTGCAAAGAGGGGCGGACAAGGGCAAAGAGGAGGTGACAAGCGCAAAGAGGGGTGGACAAGGGCAAAGAGGGGCGGAGAAGTACAGAGAATACGGGAAAAGTGCAAAGAGGGGCAGAGAAGTGCGGAGAATAAGGGACAAGGGCAAAGAGGGGCAGACAAGGGCAAAGAAAGGCAGACAAATGCGGAGAATACTGGACAAGGGCAAAGAGAGATGGACAAGCGCAAAGAGGGGCGGACAAGGGCAAAGATGGGCTGAAAATTGCAAAGAGGAGCGGACAAGTGCGGAGAATACGGGAAAAGGGCAAAGAGGGACGGACAAGTGCGGAGAATACGGGACAAGTGCAAAGAGAGGTGGACAAGGGCAAAAAGGGGTGGACAAGTGCAAAGAGGGGTGGACAAGTGCAAAGAGGGGTGGACAAGTGCAAAGAGGGGTGGACAAGTGCAAAGAGGGGCTGAAAAGGGCAAAGAGGAGCAGACAAGTTCGGAGAATACGGGAAAAGTGGAAAGAGTGTCGGACAAGTGCAAAGAGGGTTGGAAAAGGGCAAAGAGGGGCGGACAAGTGCGGAGAATACAGGACACGGGCAAAGAGGGATGGAGAAGGGCAGAGAATACGGGACAAGGGCACAGAGGGGCGGACAAGGGCAAAGAGAGGCGGACAAGTGCAAAGAGGGACGGACAAGTGCGGAGAATACAGGACAAGGGCAAAGAGGTGTGGACAAGGGCAAAGAAGGGCGGACAAGAGTGGAGAATACGGGAAAAGGGCAAAGAGGGGCGGACAAGGGCAAAGTGGGGCGTACAAGTGCGGAGAATACGGGACAAGGGCAAAGAGGGGAAGACAAGTGCAAAGAGTGAAGGACAAGGTCAAAGAGGGGCGGACAAGGGTAAAGAGGGTCGCACAAAGGCAAAGAGGGAATGAAAAAGTGCGGAGAATAAGGGACAAGTGTGAAGAGGGGCGGACAATTACGGAGAATACGAGACAAGGGCAAAGAGGGGCGGACAAGGGCATAGAGTGGAGGACAATTGCGGAGAATACCCGAGAAAGGCAAAGAGGGGCGGACAAGGGCAAAGAGGGGCGGACAAGGGCAAAGAGGGGCGGACAATTGCGGATAATACCCGAGAAAGGCAAAGAGGGGCGGACAAGGGCAAAGAGGGGCGGACAAGGGCAAAGAGGGGCGGACAAGTGCGGAGAATACGGGACAAGGGCAAAGAGTGGCGGACAAGCGCAGAGAATACGGGACAAGGGCAAAGAGGGGTGGACAAGGGAAAAGAGGGGCGGATTAGAGCGGAGAATACGGGACAAGGGCAAAGAGGGGCGGACAAGGGCAAAGAGGGGCGGACAAGGGCAAAGAGGGGCGGACAAGGGCAAAGAGGGGCGGACCAGGGCAAAGAGGGGCGGACCAGGGCACAGAGGGGCGGACCAGGGCACAGAGGGGCGGACCAGGGCACAGAGGGGCGGACCAGGGCACAGAGGGGCGGACCAGGGCACAGAGGGGCGGACCAGGGCACAGAGGGGCGGACCAGGGCACAGAGGGGCGGACCAGGGCAAAGAGGGGCGGACCAGGGCAAAGAGGGGCGGACCAGGGCAAAGAGGGGCGGACCAGGGCAAAGAGGGGCGAACCAGGGCAAAGAGGGGCGGACCAGGGCAAAGAGGGGCGGACCAGGGCAAAGAGGGGCGGACCAGGGCAAAGAGGGGCGGACCAGGGCAAAGAGGGGCGGACCAGGGCAAAGAGGGGCGGACCAGGGCAAAGAGGGGCGGACCAGGGCAAAGAGGGGCGGACCAGGGCAAAGAGGGGCGGACCAGGGCAAAGAGGGGCGGACCAGGGCAAAGAGGGGCGGAGAGGTGCGGAGAATACGGGACAAGGGCAAAGAGGGGCGGAGAATTGCTGAGAATACGGGACAAGTGCATAGAGGGGCGGACAAGGACTAAGAGGGGTAGACAAGGGCAGAGAGGGGCAGACAAGTGGAAAAGGGACAGACAAGGTCAAAGAGGGGCAGACAAGTGCAAAGAGGGGCGGACAAGGGCAAAGAGGAGGTGACAAGGGCAAAGAGGAGGTGACAAGCGCAAAGAGGGGCGGACAAGGGCTAAGAGGGGCGGACAAGGGCTAAGAGGGGCGGACAAGGGCTAAGAGGGGCGGACAAGGGCTAAGAGGGGCGGACAAGGGCTAAGAGGGGCGGACAAGGGCTAAGAGGGGCGGACAAGGGCTAAGAGGGGCGGACAAGTGCGGAGAAGAAGGGACAAGGGAAAAGAGGGGCGGAAAATTGCAAAGAGGGGCAGACAAGGGCAAAGAGTGGCGGAAAAGTGCGAAGAATACGGTACAAGGGCAAAGAGGGGTGGAGAAGGGCAAAGAGGGGCTGAAAATGGCAAAGAGGATCGGACAAGTTCGGAGAATACGGAAAAAGTGAAAGAAGGGCAGACAATGGCAAAGACAGGCGGACAAGTGCAAAGAGGGGCAGTCAACTGCAAAGAGGGGTGGACAAGGGCAAAGAGGGGTGGACAAGGGCAAAGAGGGGCGGACAAGTGCGGAGAATAAGGGACAAGGGCAAAGAGTGGCGGACAAGCGCGGAGAACATGGGACAAGGGCAAAGAGGGGTGGACAAGGGCAAAGAGGGGCGGATAAGAGCGGAGAATACGGGACAAGGGCAAAGAGGGGCGGACAACGGCAAAGAGGGGCGGACAAGGGCAAAGAGGGGCGGACAAGGGCAAAGAGGGGCGGACAAGGGCAAAGAGGGGCGGACAAAGGGCAAAGAGGGGCGGACAAAGGGCAAAGAGGGGCGGAGAAGTACAGAAAATACTGGAAAAGTGCAAAGAGGGGCAGAGAAGTGCGGAGAATACGGGATAAGGGCAAAGAGGGGCGGACAAGGGCAAAGAGGGGCGGACAAGGGCAAAGAGGGGCGGACAAGGGCAAAGAGGGGCGGACAAGGGCAAAGAGGGGCGGACAAGGGCAAAGAGGGGCGGACAAGGGCAAAGAGGGGCGGACAAGGGCAAAGAGGGGCAGAGAAGTGCGGAGAATACCGGACATGGGGAAAGAGGTGCGGACAAGGGCAAAGAGGAGGGGACAAGGGCAAAGAGGGGCGGACAAGAGAAAAGAGGGGCGGACAAGAGAAAAGAGGGGCGGACAAGAGAAAAGAGGGGCGGACAAGGGCAAAGAGGGGTGGACAAGTGCGGAAAATACGGGACAAATTCAAAGAGGGGCGGACAATGTGGGGAGAATACGGGACTAGGGCAAAGAGGGGCGGACAAGGGCAAAGAGGGGCGGACAAGGGCAAAGAGGGGCTGACAAGGGCAAAGAGGGGCTGACAAGGGCAAAGAGGGGCGGACAAGGGCAAAGAGGGGCGGACAAGGGCAAAGAGGGGCGGACCAGGGCACAGAGGGGCGGACCAGGGCACAGAGGGGCGGACCAGGGCACAGAGGGGCGGACCAGGGCACAGAGGGGCGGACCAGGGCACAGAGGGGCGGACCAGGGCACAGAGGGGCGGACCAGGGCACAGAGGGGCGGACCAGGGCAAAGAGGGGCGGACCAGGGCAAAGAGGGGCGGAGAGGTGCGGAGAATACGGGACAAGGGCAAAGAGGGGCGGAGAATTGCTGAGAATACGGGACAAGTGCATAGAGGGGCGGACAAGGACTAAGAGGGGTAGACAAGGGCAGAGAGGGGCAGACAAGTGGAAAAGGGACAGACAAGGTCAAAGAGGGGCAGACAAGTGCAAAGAGGGGCGGACAAGGGCAAAGAGGAGGTGACAAGCGCAAAGAGGGGTGGACAAGGGCAAAGAGGGGCGGAGAAGTACAGAGAATACGGGAAAAGTGCAAAGAGGGGCAGAGAAGTGCGGAGAATAAGGGACAAGGGCAAAGAGGGGCGGACAAGGGCAAAGAAAGGCGGACAAATGCGGAGAATACTGGACAAGGGCAAAGAGAGATGGACAAGCGCAAAGAGGGGCGGACAAGGGCAAAGATGGGCTGAAAATTGCAAAGAGGAGCGGACAAGTGCGGAGAATACGGGAAAAGGGCAAAGAGGGACGGACAAGTTCGGAGAATACGGGACAAGTGCAAAGAGAGGTGGACAAGGGCAAAAAGGGGTTGACAAGTGCAAAGAGGGGTGGACAAGTGCAAAGAGGGGTGGACAAGTGCAAAGAGGGGCTGAAAAGGGCAAAAAGGAGCAGACAAGTTCGGAGAATACGGGAAAAGTGGAAAGAGTGTCGGACAAGTGCAAAGAGGGTTGGAAAAGGGCAAAGAGGGGCGGACAAGTGCGGAGAATACAGGACACGGGCAAAGAGGGATGGAGAAGGGCAGAGAATACGGGACAAGGGCACAGAGGGGCGGACAAGGGCAAAGAGAGGCGGACAAGTGCAAAGAGGGACGGACAAGTGCGGAGAATACGGGACAAGGGCAAAGAGGTGTGGACAAGGGCAAAGAAGGGCGGACAAGAGTGGAGAATACGGGAAAAGGGCAAAGAGGGGCGGACAAGGGCAAAGTGGGGCGTACAAGTGCGGAGAATACGGGACAAGGGCAAAGAGGGGAAGACAAGGGCAAAGAGTGAAGGACAAGGTCAAAGAGGGGCGGACAAGGGTAAAGAGGGTCGCACAAAGGCAAAGAGGGAATGAAAAAGTGCGGAGAATAAGGGACAAGTGTGAAGAGGGGCGGACAATTGCGGAGAATAAGGGACAAGGGCAAAGAGGGGCGGACAAGGGCATAGAGGGGAGGACAATTGCGGAGAATACCCGAGAAAGGCAAAGAGGGGCGGACAAGGGCAAAGAGGGGCGGACAAGGGCAAAGAGGGGCGGACAAGTGCGGAGAATACGGGACAAGGGCAAAGAGTGGCGGACAAGCGCAGAGAATACGGGACAAGGGCAAAGAGGGGTGGACAAGGGAAAAGAGGGGCGGATAAGAGCGGAGAATACGGGACAAGGGCAAAGAGGGGCGGACAAGGGCAAAGAGGGGCGGACAAGGGCAAAGAGGGGCGGACAAGGGCAAAGAGGGGCGGACAAGGGCTAAGAGGGGCGGACAAGGGCTAAGAGGGGCGGACAAGGGCTAAGAGGGGCGGACAAGGGCTAAGAGGGGCGGACAAGGGCTAAGAGGGGCGGACAAGTGCGGAGAAGAAGGGACAAGGGAAAAGAGGGGCGGAAAATTGCAAAGAGGGGCAGACAAGGGCAAAGAGTGGCGGAAAAGTGCGAAGAATACGGTACAAGGGCAAAGAGGGGTGGAGAAGGGCAAAGAGGGGCTGAAAATGGCAAAGAGGATCGGACAAGTTCGGAGAATACGGAAAAAGTGAAAGAAGGGCGGACAATGGCAAAGACAGGCGGACAAGTGCAAAGAGGGGCGGTCAACTGCAAAGAGGGGTGGACAAGGGCAAAGAGGGGTGGACAAGGGCAAAGAGGGGTGGACAAGGGCAAAGAGGGGTGGACAAGGGCAAAGAGGGGTGGACAAGGGCAAAGAGGGGCGGACAAGTGCGGAGAATAAGGGACAAGGGCAAAGAGTGGCGGACAAGCGCGGAGAACATGGGACAAGGGCAAAAAGGGGTGGACAAGGGCAAAGAGGGGCGGATAAGAGCGGAGAATACGGGACAAGGGCAAAGAGGGGCGGACAAGGGCAAAGAGGGGCGGACAAGGGCAAAGAGGGGCGGACAAGGGCAAAGAGGGGCGGACAAGGGCAAAGAGGGGCGGACAAGTGCGGAGAATACGGGACAAGGGGAAAGAGGGGAAGACAAGTGCAAAGAGAGAAGGACAAGGTCAAAGAGGGGCAGACAAGGGTAAAGAGGGTCGCACAAAGGCAAAGAGGGAATGAAAATGTGCGGAGAATAAGGGACAAGTGCGAAGAGGGGCGGAAAATTGCGGAGAATACGGGACAAGGGCAAAGAGGTGCGGACAAGGGCAAAGAGGGGAGGACAATTGCGGAGAATACCCGAGAAAGGCAAAGAGGGGCGGACAAGGGCAAAGAGGGGCGGACAAGGGCAAAGAGGGGCGGACAAGGGCAAAGAGGGGCGGACAAGGGCAAAGAGGGGAAGTCAAGGGCAAAGAGGGTAGGACAATTGCGGAGAATACCCGAGAAAGGCAAAGAGGGGCGGACAAGGGCAAAGAGGGGCGGACAAGGGCAAAGAGGGGCGGACAAGTGCGGAGAATACGGGACAAGGGCAAAGAGTGGCGGACAAGCGCAGAGAATACGGGACAAGGGCAAAGAGGGGTGGACAAGGGAAAAGAGGGGCGGATAAGAGCGGAGAATACGGGACAAGGGCAAAGAGGGGCGGACAAGAGCAAAGAGGGGCGGACAAGGGCAAAGAGGGGCGGACAAGGGCAAAGAGGGGCGGACAAGGGCAAAGAGGGGCGGACAAGGGCAAAGAGGGGCGGACAAGGGCAAAGAGGGGCGGACAAGGGCAAAGAGGGGCGGACAAGGGCAAAGAGGGGCGGACAAGGGCAAAGAGGGGCGGACAAGGGCAAAGAGGGGCGGACAAGGGCAAAGAGGGGCGGACAAGGGCAAAGAGGGGCGGACAAGGGCAAAGAGGGGCGGACAAGTGCGGAGAATACGGGACAAGGCCAAAGAGTGGCGGACAAGTGCAATGAAAGGTGGAAAGGTGCAAAAAGGGGCAGACAAGGGCAAAGAGGGGCGGACAAGGGCAAAGAGGGGCGGACAAGGGCAAAGAGGGGCGGACAAGGGCAAAGAGGGGCGGACAAGGGCAACGAGGGGCGGACAAGTGCGGAGAATACGGGACAAGGGCAAAGAGTGGCGGACAAGTGCAATGAAAGGTGGAAAGGTGCAAAAAGGGGCAGACAAGGGCAAAGAGGTGCAGACAAGGGAAAGAGGGGCGGACCAGGGCAAAGAGGGGCGGACCAGGGAAAAGAGGGGAAGAGAAGTGCCGAAAATACGGGAGATGGGCAAATAGGGTCTGACAAGGGCAAAGAGAGTCGGACAAGGGCAAGGAGGGGCGGACAAGGGCAAGGAGGGGCGGACAAGGGCAAGGAGGGGCGGACAAGGGCAAAGAGGGGCGGACAAGGGCAAAGAGGGGCGGACAAGGGCAAAGAGGGGCGGACAAGGGCAAAGAGGGGCGGACAAGGGCAAAGAGGGGAAGAGAAGTGCCGAAAATACGGGAGATGGGCAAATAGGGTCGGACAAGGGCAAAGAGAGTCGGACAAGAGCAAGGAGGGGCAGACAAGGGCAAGGAGGGGCGGACAAGGGCAAGGAGGGGCGGACAAGGGCAAGGAGGGGCGGACAAGGGCAAGGAGGGGCGGACAAGGGCAAGGAGGGGCGGACAAGGGCAAGGAGGGGCGGACAAGGGCAAGGAGGGGCGGACAAGGGCAAGGAGGGGCGGACAAGGGCAAGGAGGGGCGGACAAGGGCAAGGAGGGGCGGACAAGTGGAAAAGGGACAGACAAGTTCAAAGAGGGGCAGACAAGGGCAAAGAGGAGATGACAAGCGCAAAGAGGGGTGGACAAGGGCAAGGAGGGGCGGACAAGGGCAAAGAGGGGCGGACAAGGGCAAAGAGGGGCGGACAAGGGCAAAGAGGGGCGGACAAGGGCAAAGAGGGGCGGACAAGGGCAAAGAGGGGCGGACAAGTGGAAAAGGGACAGACAAGTTCAAAGAGGGGCAGACAAGGGCAAAGAGGAGATGACAAGCGCAAAGAGGGGTGGACAAGGGCAAAGAGGGGTGGACAAGGGCAAAGAGGGTCGGAGAAGTGCGGAGAATACGGGAAAAGTGCAAAGAGGGGCGGACAATGGCAAAGAGGGGCGGACAATGGCAAAGAGGGGCGGACAAGTGAAAAGAGGGGCGGACAAGTGAAAAGAGGGGCGGACAAGTGAAAAGAGGGGCGGACAAGTGAAAAGAGGGGCGGACAAGTGAAAAGAGGGGCGGACAAGGGCGAAGAGGGGCGGAGAGGTGCGGAGAATACGGGACAAGGGCAAAGAGGGGCGGAGAATTGCTGAGAATACGGGACAAGTGCATAGAGGGGCGGACAAGGACTAAGAGGGGTAGACAAGGGCAGAGAGGGGCAGAAAAGTGGAAAAGGGACAGACAAGGTCAAAGAGGGGCAGACAAGTGCAAAGAGGGGTGGACAAGGGCAAAGAGTGAAGGACAAGGTAAAAGAGGGGCGGACAAGGGTAAAGAGGGTCGCACAAAGGCAAAGAGGGAATGAAAAAGTGCGGAGAATAAAGGACAAGGGCGAAGAGGGGCGGACAATTGCGGAGAATACGGGACAAGGGCAAAGAGGGGCGGGCAATTGCGGAGAATACGGGACAAGGGCAAAGAGGGGCGGACAATTGCGGAGAATACGGGACAAGGGCAAAAAGTGGCGGACAATTGCGGAGAATACGGGACAAGGGCAAAGAGGGGCGGACAATTGCGGAGAATACGGGACAAGGGCAAAGCGGGGCGGACAAGGGCAAAGCGGGGCGGACAAGGGCAAAGCGGGGCGGACAAGGGCAAAGCGGGGCGGACAAGGGCAAAGCGGGGCGGACAAGGGCAAAGACGGGCGGACAAGGGCAAAGACGGGCGGACAAGGGCAAAGACGGGCGGAAAAGGGCAAAGACGGGCGGACAAGGGCAGAGAATATGGGACAAGTGCAAAGAAGGGCGGACTGTTGCGGAGAACGCGAGACAGGGTCAAAGAGGGTCGGACAACGGCAAAGAGGGGCGGACAAGGGCAAAGAGGGGCGGACAAGGGCAAAGAGGGGCGGACAAGGGCAAAGAGGGGCGGAGAATTGCTGAGAATACGGGACAAGTGCATAGAGGAGCGGAGAAGGACTAAGAGCAGTAGAAAAGGGCAGAGAGGGGCGGATAAGGAGAAAAGGGACAGACAAGGTCAAAAAGAGGCAGACAAGGGCAAAGAGGAGGTGACAAGGGCAAAGAGGAGGTGACAAGGGCAAAGAGGGGCGGAGAATTGCTGAGAATACGGGACAAGTGCATAGAGGAGCGGAGAAGGACTAAGAGCAGTAGAAAAGTGCAGAGAGGGGCGGATAAGGAGAAAAGGGACAGACAAGGTCAAAAAGAGGCAGACAAGGGCAAAGAGGAGGTGACAAGGGCAAAGAGGAGGTGACAAGGGCAAAGAGGAGGTGACAAGGGCAAAGAGGGTTGGACAAGGGCAAATAGGGGCGGAGAAGTGCGGAGAATATGGGACAAGGGCAAAGAGGGGCGGACAAGTGCAAAGAGGGGCGGAAAGGGACAAAGAGGGTCGGAGAACAGCGGAGAATAGGGGACAGGGGCAAAGAAGGGTGGACAAGGGCAAAGAGGGTCAGAGAAGCGCAAGAGGGGGCGGACAAGTGCAAAGAGGTTCGGACAAGGGCAAAGAGGGGTGGACAAGGGGAAATAAGGGAGGACAAGGGCAAAGAGGGTCGGACAGGAACAAAGAGAGGCGGAGAACTGCGGAGTAAACGGGACAAGGGCAAAGAGGGGCGGACAAGGGCGAAGAGGGGCGGACAAGGGCGAAGAGGGGCGGACAAGGGCGAAGAGGGGCGGACAAGGGCGAAGAGGGGCGGACAAGGGCGAAGAGGGGCGGACAAGGGCGAAGAGGGGCGGACAAGGGCGAAGAGGGGCGGAGAGGTGCGGAGAATACGGGACAAGGGCAAAGAGGGGCGGAGAATTGCTGAGAATACGGGACAAGTGCATAGAGGGGCGGACAAGGACTAAGAGGGGTAGACAAGGGCAGAGAGGGGCAGACAAGTGGAAAAGGGACAGACAAGGTCAAAGAGGGGCAGACAAGTGCAAAGAGGGGCGGACAAGGGCAAAGAGGAGGTAACAAGTGCAAAGAGGGGTGGACAAGGGCAAAGAGGGGCGGAGAAGTACAGAGAATACTGGAAAAGTGCAAAGAGGGGCAGAGAAGTGCGGAGAATACGGGATAAGGGCAAAGAGGGGCGGACAAGGGCAAAGAAAGGCGGACAAATGCGGAGAATACTGGACAAGGGCAAAGAGAGATGGACAAGCGCAAAGAGGGGTGGACAAGGGCAAAGATGGGCTGAAAATGGAAAAAAGGAGCGGACAAGTGCGGAGAATACAGGAAAAGGGCAAAGAGGGAAGGACAAGTGCGGAGAATACGGGACAAGGGCAAAGAGAGGTGGACAAGGGCAAAGAGGGGTGGACAAGTGCGGAGAATACAGGACAAGGGCAAAGAGGGATGGAGAAGGGCAGAGAATACGGGACAAGGGCACAGAGGGGCGGACAAGGGCAAAGAGTGGCGGACAAGGGCAAAGAGGGTCGGACAAGTGCGGAGAATACGGGACAAGGGCAAAGAGGTGTGGACAAGGGCAAAGAGGGGCAGACAAGAGTGGAGAATACGGGAAAAGGGCAAAGAGGGGTGGACAAGGGCAAAGTGGGGCGTACAAGTGCGGAGAATACGGGACAAGGGCAAAGAGGGGCGGACAAGGGCGGAGAATACGGGACAGGGGCAAAGAGGGTCGGAACAGGGCAAAGAGGGGCGGACAAGCTCAAAGAGGGTCGGACAAGGGCAAGAGGGGCGGACAAGGGCAAATAAGGGCAGACAAGATCAAAGAGGGGCGGAGAATTGCGGAAAATACGGGACAAGGACAAAGAGGGGCGGACAAGGGCTAAGAGGGGCAGACAAGAGACAAGAGGGGCGGACAAGGGCAAAAGGGACCGACAAGTTCAAAGAGGGGCAGACAAGGCCAAATAGGGCCTGACAAGGGCAAAGAGGGGCGGAGAAGTGCGGAGAATACGGGCCAAGTGCAAAGAGGTGCGGAGATGTGCGGAGAATATGTGACAAGGGCTAAAAGGGGCGGACAAAGCCAAAGAGGGTCAGACAAGGGCAAAGAGGGGCGGACAAGTGCAAAGAGGTGCGGAGAAGGGCGGAGAATACGGGACAGAGGCAAAGAGGGTCGGAGAAGTGCGGAGAATATGGCACAAGGGCAAAGAGGGGCGGACAAAGGCAAAGAGGGTCGGACCAGGGCAAAGATGGTCGGACAAGTGAGGAGAACACGGGACAAGGGCAAAGAGGGGCGGACAAGAGCAAAGAGGGGCGGAGAAGGGCGGAGAATACGGGACAGGGGCAAATAGAGTCGGAGAAGTGCGGAGAATATGGGACAAGGGCAAAGAGGGTCGGACCAGGGCAAAGAGGGTCGGACCAGGGCAAAGATGGGCGGACAAGGGCAAAGAGGGTCGGACCAGGGCAAAGAGTGACGGAGAATTGCGGAGAATACGGGACAAGGGCAAAGAGGGCCAGACAACTGCAAAGAGGAGTGGACAAGTGCGGAGAATACCGGGCAAGGGCAAAGACGGGCGCACAAGGGCAAAGACGGGCGGACAAGGGCAAAGCGGGGCGGACAAGGGCAAAGCGGGGCGGACAAGGGCAAAGCGGGGCGGACAAGGGCAGAGAATATGGGACAAGTGCAAAGAAGGGCGGACAGTTGCGGAGAACGCGAGACAGGGTCAAAGAGGGTCGGACAACGGCAAAGAGGGGCGGACAAGGGCAAAGAGGGGCGGACAAGGGCAAAGAGGGGCGGACAAGGGCAAAGAGGGGCGGAGAATTGCTGAGAATACGGGACAAGTGCATAGAGGAGCGGAGAAGGACTAAGAGCAGTAGAAAAGGGCAGAGAGGGGCGGATAAGGAGAAAAGGGACAGACAAGGTCAAAAAGAGGCAGACAAGGGCAAAGAGGAGGTGACAAGGGCAAAGAGGAGGTGACAAGGGCAAAGAGGGGCGGAGAGTTGCTGAGAATACGGGACAAGTGCATAGAGGAGCGGAGAAGGACTAAGAGCAGTAGAAAAGTGCAGAGAGGGGCGGATAAGGAGAAAAGGGACAGACAAGGTCAAAAAGAGGCAGACAAGGGCAAAGAGGAGGTGACAAGGGCAAAGAGGAGGTGACAAGGGCAAAGAGGAGGTGACAAGGGCAAAGAGGGTTGGACAAGGGCAAATAGGGGCGGAGAAGTGCGGAGAATATGGGACAAGGGCAAAGAGGGGCGGACAAGTGCAAAGAGGGGCGGAAAGGGACAAAGAGGGTCGGAGAACAGCGGAGAATAGGGGACAGGGGCAAAGAAGGGTGGACAAGGGCAAAGAGGGTCAGAGAAGCGCAAGAGGGGGCGGACAAGTGCAAAGAGGTTCGGACAAGGGCAAAGAGGGGTGGACAAGGGGAAATAAGGGAGGACAAGGGCAAAGAGGGTCGGACAGGAACAAAGAGAGGCGGAGAACTGCGGAGTAAACGGGACAAGGGCAAAGAGGGGCGGACAAGGGCGAAGAGGGGCGGACAAGGGCGAAGAGGGGCGGACAAGGGCGAAGAGGGGCGGACAAGGGCGAAGAGGGGCGGACAAGGGCGAAGAGGGGCGGACAAGGGCGAAGAGGGGCGGACAAGGGCGAAGAGGGGCGGAGAGGTGCGGAGAATACGGGACAAGGGCAAAGAGGGGCGGAGAATTGCTGAGAATACGGGACAAGTGCATAGAGGGGCGGACAAGGACTAAGAGGGGTAGACAAGGGCAGAGAGGGGCAGACAAGTGGAAAAGGGACAGACAAGGTCAAAGAGGGGCAGACAAGTGCAAAGAGGGGCGGACAAGGGCAAAGAGGAGGTAACAAGTGCAAAGAGGGGTGGACAAGGGCAAAGAGGGGCGGAGAAGTACAGAGAATACTGGAAAAGTGCAAAGAGGGGCAGAGAAGTGCGGAGAATACGGGATAAGGGCAAAGAGGGGCGGACAAGGGCAAAGAAAGGCGGACAAATGCGGAGAATACTGGACAAGGGCAAAGAGAGATGGACAAGCGCAAAGAGGGGTGGACAAGGGCAAAGATGGGCTGAAAATGGAAAAAAGGAGCGGACAAGTGCGGAGAATACAGGAAAAGGGCAAAGAGGGAAGGACAAGTGCGGAGAATACGGGACAAGGGCAAAGAGAGGTGGACAAGGGCAAAGAGGGGTGGACAAGTGCGGAGAATACAGGACAAGGGCAAAGAGGGATGGAGAAGGGCAGAGAATACGGGACAAGGGCACAGAGGGGCGGACAAGGGCAAAGAGTGGCGGACAAGGGCAAAGAGGGTCGGACAAGTGCGGAGAATACGGGACAAGGGCAAAGAGGTGTGGACAAGGGCAAAGAGGGGCAGACAAGAGTGGAGAATACGGGAAAAGGGCAAAGAGGGGTGGACAAGGGCAAAGTGGGGCGTACAAGTGCGGAGAATACGGGACAAGGGCAAAGAGGGGCGGACAAGGGCGGAGAATACGGGACAGGGGCAAAGAGGGTCGGAACAGGGCAAAGAGGGGCGGACAAGCTCAAAGAGGGTCGGACAAGGGCAAGAGGGGCGGACAAGGGCAAATAAGGGCAGACAAGATCAAAGAGGGGCGGAGAATTGCGGAAAATACGGGACAAGGACAAAGAGGGGCGGACAAGGGCTAAGAGGGGCAGACAAGAGACAAGAGGGGCGGACAAGGGCAAAAGGGACCGACAAGTTCAAAGAGGGGCAGACAAGGCCAAATAGGGCCTGACAAGGGCAAAGAGGGGCGGAGAAGTGCGGAGAATACGGGCCAAGTGCAAAGAGGTGCGGAGATGTGCGGAGAATATGTGACAAGGGCTAAAAGGGGCGGACAAAGCCAAAGAGGGTCAGACAAGGGCAAAGAGGGGCGGACAAGTGCAAAGAGGTGCGGAGAAGGGCGGAGAATACGGGACAGAGGCAAAGAGGGTCGGAGAAGTGCGGAGAATATGGCACAAGGGCAAAGAGGGGCGGACAAAGGCAAAGAGGGTCGGACCAGGGCAAAGATGGTCGGACAAGTGAGGAGAACACGGGACAAGGGCAAAGAGGGGCGGACAAGAGCAAAGAGGGGCGGAGAAGGGCGGAGAATACGGGACAGGGGCAAATAGAGTCGGAGAAGTGCGGAGAATATGGGACAAGGGCAAAGAGGGTCGGACCAGGGCAAAGAGGGTCGGACCAGGGCAAAGAGGGTCGGACCAGGGCAAAGAGTGACGGAGAATTGCGGAGAATACGGGACAAGGGCAAAGAGGGCCAGACAACTGCAAAGAGGAGTGGACAAGTGCGGAGAATACCGGGCAAGGGCAAAGACGGGCGCACAAGGGCAAAGACGGGCGCACAAGGGCAAAGACGGGCGCACAAGGGCAAAGACGGGCGCACAAGGGCAAAGCGGGGCGCACAAGGGCAAAGCGGGGCGGACAAGGGCAAAGCGGGGCGGACAAGGGCAAAGCGGGGCGGACAAGGGCAGAGAATATGGGACAAGTGCAAAGAAGGGCGGACAGTTGCGGAGAACGCGAGACAGGGTCAAAGAGGGTCGGACAACGGCAAAGAGGGGCGGACAAGGGCAAAGAGGGGCGGACAAGGGCAAAGAGGGGCGGACAAGGGCAAAGAGGGGCGGAGAATTGCTGAGAATACGGGACAAGTGCATAGAGGAGCGGAGAAGGACTAAGAGCAGTAGAAAAGGGCAGAGAGGGGCGGATAAGGAGAAAAGGGACAGACAAGGTCAAAAAGAGGCAGACAAGGGCAAAGAGGAGGTGACAAGGGCAAAGAGGAGGTGACAAGGGCAAAGAGGAGGTGACAAGGGCAAAGAGGGGCGGAGAGTTGCTGAGAATACGGGACAAGTGCATAGAGGAGCGGAGAAGGACTAAGAGCAGTAGAAAAGTGCAGAGAGGGGCGGATAAGGAGAAAAGGGACAGACAAGGTCAAAAAGAGGCAGACAAGGGCAAAGAGGAGGTGACAAGGGCAAAGAGGAGGTGACAAGGGCAAAGAGGAGGTGACAAGGGCAAAGAGGGTTGGACAAGGGCAAATAGGGGCGGAGAAGTGCGGAGAATATGGGACAAGGGCAAAGAGGGGCGGACAAGTGCAAAGAGGGGCGGAAAGGGACAAAGAGGGTCGGAGAACAGCGGAGAATAGGGGACAGGGGCAAAGAAGGGTGGACAAGGGCAAAGAGGGTCAGAGAAGCGCAAGAGGGGGCGGACAAGTGCAAAGAGGTTCGGACAAGGGCAAAGAGGGGTGGACAAGGGGAAATAAGGGAGGACAAGGGCAAAGAGGGTCGGACAGGAACAAAGAGAGGCGGAGAACTGCGGAGTAAACGGGACAAGGGCGAAGAGGGGCGGACAAGGGCGAAGAGGGGCGGACAAGGGCGAAGAGGGGCGGACAAGGGCGAAGAGGGGCGGACAAGGGCGAAGAGGGGCGGACAAGGGCGAAGAGGGGCGGAGAGGTGCGGAGAATACGGGACAAGGGCAAAGAGGGGCGGAGAATTGCTGAGAATACGGGACAAGTGCATAGAGGGGCGGACAAGGACTAAGAGGGGTAGACAAGGGCAGAGAGGGGCAGACAAGTGGAAAAGGGACAGACAAGGTCAAAGAGGGGCAGACAAGTGCAAAGAGGGGCGGACAAGGGCAAAGAGGAGGTAACAAGTGCAAAGAGGGGTGGACAAGGGCAAAGAGGGGCGGAGAAGTACAGAGAATACTGGAAAAGTGCAAAGAGGGGCAGAGAAGTGCGGAGAATACGGGATAAGGGCAAAGAGGGGCGGACAAGGGCAAAGAAAGGCGGACAAATGCGGAGAATACTGGACAAGGGCAAAGAGAGATGGACAAGCGCAAAGAGGGGTGGACAAGGGCAAAGATGGGCTGAAAATGGAAAAAAGGAGCGGACAAGTGCGGAGAATACAGGAAAAGGGCAAAGAGGGAAGGACAAGTGCGGAGAATACGGGACAAGGGCAAAGAGAGGTGGACAAGGGCAAAGAGGGGTGGACAAGTGCAAAGAGGTGCGGAGAAGGGCGGAGAATACGGGACAGAGGCAAAGAGGGTCGGAGAAGTGCGGAGAATATGGCACAAGGGCAAAGAGGGGCGGACAAAGGCAAAGAGGGTCGGACCAGGGCAAAGATGGTCAGACAAGTGAGGAGAACACGGGACAAGGGCAAAGAGGGGCGGACAAGAGCAAAGAGGGGCGGAGAAGGGCGGAGAATACGGGACAGGGGCAAATAGAGTCGGAGAAGTGCGGAGAATATGGGACAAGGGCAAAGAGGGTCGGACCAGGGCAAAGAGGGTCGGACCAGGGCAAAGAGGGTCGGACCAGGGCAAAGAGGGTCGGACCAGGGCAAAGAGGGTCGGACAAGGGCAAAGAGGGGCGGACCAGGGCAAAGATGGGCGGACAAGGGCAAAGAGGGTCGGACCAGGGCAAAGAGTGACGGAGAATTGCGGAGAATACGGGACAAGGGCAAAGAGGGCCAGACAACTGCAAAGAGGAGTGGACAAGTGCGGAGAATACCGGGCAAGGGCAAAGACGGGCGCACAAGGGCAAAGAGGGGCGGACAAGGGCAAAGAGGGGCGGACAAGGGCAAAGAGGGGCGGACAAGGGCAAAGAGGGGCGGACAAGGGCAAAGAGGGGCGGACAAGGGCAAAGAGGGGCGGACAAGGGCAAAGAGGGGCGGACAAGGGCAAAGAGGGGCGGACAAGGGCAAAGAGGGGCGGACAAGGGCAAAGAGGGGCGGACAAGGGCAAAGAGGGGCGGACAAGGGCAAAGAGGGGCGGACAAGGGCAAAGAGGGGCGGACAAGGGCAAAGAGGGGCGGACAAGGGCAAAGAGGGGCGGACAAGGGCAAAGAGGGGCGGACAAGGGCAAAGAGGGGCGGACAAGGGCAAAGAGGGGCGGACAAGGGCAAAGAGGGGCGGACAAGGGCAAAGAGGGGCGGACAAGGGCAAAGAGGGGCGGACAAGGGCAAAGAGGGGCGGACAAGGGCAAAGAGGGGCGGACAAGGGCAAAGAGGGGCGGACAAGGGCAAAGAGGGGCGGACAAGGGCAAAGAGGGGCGGACAAGGGCAAAGAGGGGCGGACAAGGGCAAAGAGGGGCGCACAAGGGCAAAGAGGGGCGGACAAGGGCAAAGAGGGGCGCACAAGGGCAAAGAGGGGCGGTAAATTGTGGAGAATACGGGACAAGGGCAAAGAGGGGCGGACAAGGGCAAAGAGGGGCGGACAAGGGCAAAGAGGGGCGGACAAGGGCAAAGAGGGGCGGACAAGGGCAAAGAGGGGCGGACAAGGGCAAAGAGGGGCGGACAAGGGCAAAGAGGGGCGGACAAGGGCAAAGAGGGGCGGACAAGGGCAAAGAGGGGCGGACAAGGGCAAAGAGGGGCGGACAAGGGCAAAGAGGGGCGGACAAGGGCAAAGAGGGGCGGACAAGGGCAAAGAGGGGCGGACAAGGGCAAAGAGGGGCGGACAAGGGCAAAGAGGGGCGGACAAGGGCAAAGAGGGGCGGACAAGGGCAAAGAGGGGCGGTAAATTGTGGAGAATACGGGACAAGGGCAAAGAGGGGCGGACAAGGGCAAAGAGGGGCGGACAAGGGCAAAGAGGGGCGGACAAGGGCGAAGAGGGGCGGACAAGGGCGAAGAGGGGCGGACAAGGGCGAAGAGGGGCGGACAAGGGCGAAGAGGGGCGGACAAGGGCGAAGAGGGGCGGACAAGGGCGAAGAGGGGCGGACAAGGGCGAAGAGGGGCGGACAAGGGCGAAGAGGGGCGGACAAGGGCGAAGAGGGGCGGACAAGGGCGAAGAGGGGCGGACAAGGGCGAAGAGGGGCGGACAAGGGCGAAGAGGGGCGGACAAGGGCGAAGAGGGGCGGACAAGGGCGAAGAGGGGCGGACAAGGGCGAAGAGGGGCGGACAAGGGCGAAGAGGGGCGGACAAGGGCGAAGAGGGGCGGACAAGGGCGAAGAGGGGCGGACAAGGGCGAAGAGGGGCGGACAAGGGCGAAGAGGGGCGGACAAGGGCGAAGAGGGGCGGACAAGGGCGAAGAGGGGCGGACAAGGGCGAAGAGGGGCGGACAAGGGCGAAGAGGGGCGGACAAGGGCGAAGAGGGGCGGAGAGGTGCGGAGAATACGGGACAAGGGCAAAGAGGGGCGGAGAATTGCTGAGAATACGGGACAAGTGCATAGAGGGGCGGACAAGGACTAAGAGGGGTAGACAAGGGCAGAGAGGGGCAGACAAGTGGAAAAGGGACAGACAAGGTCAAAGAGGGGCAGACAAGTGCAAAGAGGGGCGGACAAGGGCAAAGAGGAGGTAACAAGTGCAAAGAGGGGTGGACAAGGGCAAAGAGGGGCGGAGAAGTACAGAGAATACTGGAAAAGTGCAAAGAGGGGCAGAGAAGTGCGGAGAATACGGGATAAGGGCAAAGAGGGGCGGACAAGGGCAAAGAAAGGCGGACAAATGCGGAGAATACTGGACAAGGGCAAAGAGAGATGGACAAGCGCAAAGAGGGGTGGACAAGGGCAAAGATGGGCTGAAAATGGAAAAAAGGAGCGGACAAGTGCGGAGAATACAGGAAAAGGGCAAAGAGGGAAGGACAAGTGCGGAGAATACGGGACAAGGGCAAAGAGAGGTGGACAAGGGCAAAGAGGGGTGGACAAGTGCGGAGAATACAGGACAAGGGCAAAGAGGGATGGAGAAGGGCAGAGAATACGGGACAAGGGCACAGAGGGGCGGACAAGGGCAAAGAGTGGCGGACAAGGGCAAAGAGTGGCGGACAAGTGCGGAGAATACGGGACAAGGGCAAAGAGGTGTGGACAAGGGCAAAGAGGGGCAGACAAGAGTGGAGAATACGGGAAAAGGGCAAAGAGGGGTGGACAAGGGCAAAGTGGGGCGTACAAGTGCGGAGAATACGGGACAAGGGCAAAGAGGGGCGGACAAGGGCGGAGAATACGGGACAGGGGCAAAGAGGGTCGGAACAGGGCAAAGAGGGGCGGACAAGCTCAAAGAGGGTCGGACAAGGGCAAGAGGGGCGGACAAGGGCAAATAAGGGCAGACAAGATCAAAGAGGGGCGGAGAATTGCGGAAAATACGGGACAAGGACAAAGAGGGGCGGACAAGGGCTAAGAGGGGCAGACAAGAGACAAGAGGGGCGGACAAGGGCAAAAGGGACCGACAAGTTCAAAGAGGGGCAGACAAGGCCAAATAGGGCCTGACAAGGGCAAAGAGGGGCGGAGAAGTGCGGAGAATACGGGCCAAGTGCAAAGAGGTGCGGAGATGTGCGGAGAATATGTGACAAGGGCTAAAAGGGGCGGACAAAGCCAAAGAGGGTCAGACAAGGGCAAAGAGGGGCGGACAAGTGCAAAGAGGTGCGGAGAAGGGCGGAGAATACGGGACAGAGGCAAAGAGGGTCGGAGAAGTGCGGAGAATATGGCACAAGGGCAAAGAGGGGCGGACAAAGGCAAAGAGGGTCGGACCAGGGCAAAGATGGTCGGACAAGTGAGGAGAACACGGGACAAGGGCAAAGAGGGGCGGACAAGAGCAAAGAGGGGCGGAGAAGGGCGGAGAATACGGGACAGGGGCAAATAGAGTCGGAGAAGTGCGGAGAATATGGGACAAGGGCAAAGAGGGTCGGACCAGGGCAAAGAGGGTCGGACCAGGGCAAAGAGGGTCGGACCAGGGCAAAGAGGGTCGGACCAGGGCAAAGAGGGTCGGACCAGGGCAAAGAGGGTCGGACAAGGGCAAAGAGGGTCGGACCAGGGCAAAGAGTGACGGAGAATTGCGGAGAATACGGGACAAGGGCAAAGAGGGCCAGACAACTGCAAAGAGGAGTGGACAAGTGCGGAGAATACCGGGCAAGGGCAAAGACGGGCGCACAAGGGCAAAGACGGGCGGACAAGGGCAAAGCGGGGCGGACAAGGGCAAAGCGGGGCGGACAAGGGCAAAGCGGGGCGGACAAGGGCAGAGAATATGGGACAAGTGCAAAGAAGGGCGGACAGTTGCGGAGAACGCGAGACAGGGTCAAAGAGGGTCGGACAACGGCAAAGAGGGGCGGACAAGGGCAAAGAGGGGCGGACAAGGGCAAAGAGGGGCGGACAAGGGCAAAGAGGGGCGGAGAATTGCTGAGAATACGGGACAAGTGCATAGAGGAGCGGAGAAGGACTAAGAGCAGTAGAAAAGGGCAGAGAGGGGCGGATAAGGAGAAAAGGGACAGACAAGGTCAAAAAGAGGCAGACAAGGGCAAAGAGGAGGTGACAAGGGCAAAGAGGAGGTGACAAGGGCAAAGAGGAGGTGACAAGGGCAAAGAGGAGGTGACAAGGGCAAAGAGGGGCGGAGAGTTGCTGAGAATACGGGACAAGTGCATAGAGGAGCGGAGAAGGACTAAGAGCAGTAGAAAAGGGCAGAGAGGGGCGGATAAGGAGAAAAGGGACAGACAAGGTCAAAAAGAGGCAGACAAGGGCAAAGAGGAGGTGACAAGGGCAAAGAGGAGGTGACAAGGGCAAAGAGGAGGTGACAAGGGCAAATAGGGGCGGAGAAGTGCAGAGAATATGGGACAAGGGCAAACAGGGGCGGACAAGTGCAAAGAGGGGCGGAAAGGGACAAAGAGGGTCGGAGAACAGCGGAGAATAGGGGACAGGGGCAAAGAAGGGTGGACAAGGGCAAAGAGGGTCAGAGAAGCGCAAGAGGGGGCGGACAAGTGCAAAGAGGTTCGGACAAGGGCAAAGAGGGGTGGACAAGGGGAAATAAGGGAGGACAAGGGCAAAGAGGGTCGGACAGGAACAAAGAGAGGCGGAGAACTGCGGAGTAAACGGGACAAGGGCAAAGAGGGGCGGACAAGGGCGAAGAGGGGCGGACAAGGGCGAAGAGGGGCGGACAAGGGCGAAGAGGGGCGGACAAGGGCGAAGAGGGGCGGACAAGGGCGAAGAGGGGCGGACAAGGGCGAAGAGGGGCGGACAAGGGCGAAGAGGGGCGGACAAGGGCGAAGAGGGGCGGACAAGGGCGAAGAGGGGCGGACAAGGGCGAAGAGGGGCGGAGAGGTGCGGAGAATACGGGACAAGGGCAAAGAGGGGCGGAGAATTGCTGAGAATACGGGACAAGTGCATAGAGGGGCGGACAAGGACTAAGAGGGGTAGACAAGGGCAGAGAGGGGCAGACAAGTGGAAAAGGGACAGACAAGGTCAAAGAGGGGCAGACAAGTGCAAAGAGGGGCGGACAAGGGCAAAGAGGAGGTAACAAGTGCAAAGAGGGGTGGACAAGGGCAAAGAGGGGCGGACAAATGCGGAGAATACTGGACAAGGGCAAAGAGAGATGGACAAGCGCAAAGAGGGGTGGACAAGGGCAAAGATGGGCTGAAAATGGAAAAAAGGAGCGGACAAGTGCGGAGAATACAGGAAAAGGGCAAAGAGGGAAGGACAAGTGCGGAGAATACGGGACAAGGGCAAAGAGAGGTGGACAAGGGCAAAGAGGGGTGGACAAGGGCAAAGAGGGGTGGACAAGTGCGGAGAATACAGGACAAGGGCAAAGAGGGATGGAGAAGGGCAGAGAATACGGGACAAGGGCACAGAGGGGCGGACAAGGGCAAAGAGTGGCGGACAAGGGCAAAGAGGGTCGGACAAGTGCGGAGAATACGGGACAAGGGCAAAGAGGTGTGGACAAGGGCAAAGAGGGGCAGACAAGAGTGGAGAATACGGGAAAAGGGCAAAGAGGGGTGGACAAGGGCAAAGTGGGGCGTACAAGTGCGGAGAATACGGGACAAGGGCAAAGAGGGGCGGACAAGGGCGGAGAATACGGGACAGGGGCAAAGAGGGTCGGAACAGGGCAAAGAGGGGCGGACAATCTCAAAGAGGGTCGGACAAGGGCAAGAGGGGCGGACAAGGGCAAATAAGGGCAGACAAGATCAAAGAGGGGCGGAGAATTGCGGAAAATACGGGACAAGGACAAAGAGGAGCGGACAAGGGCTAAGAGGGGCAGACAAGAGACAAGAGGGGCGGACAAGGGCAAAAGGGACCGACAAGTTCAAAGAGGGGCAGACAAGGCCAAATAGGGCCTGACAAGGGCAAAGAGGGGCGGAGAAGTGCGGAGAATACGGGTTAAGTGCAAAGAGGTGCGGAGATGTGCGGAGAATATGTGACAAGGGCTAAAAGGGGCGGACAAAGCCAAAGAGGGTCAGACAAGGGCAAAGAGGGGCGGACAAGTGCAAAGAGGGGCGGAGAATGGCGGAGAATACGGGACAGAGGCAAAGAGGGTCGGAGAAGTGCGGAGAATATGGCACAAGGGCAAAGAGGGGCGGACAAAGGCAAAGAGGGTCGGACCAGGGCAAAGATGGTCGGACAAGTGAGGAGAACACGGGACAAGGGCAAAGAGGGGCGGACAAGAGCAAAGACGGGCGGAGAAGGGCGGAGAATACGGGACAGGGGCAAATAGAGTCGGAGAAGTGCGGAGAATAAGGGACAAGGGCAAAGAGGGTCGGACCAGGGCAAAGAGGGTCGGACCAGGGCAAAGAGGGTCGGACCAGGGCAAAGAGGGTCGGACCAGGGCAAAGAGTGACGGAGAATTGCGGAGAATACGGGACAAGGGCAAAGAGGGCCAGACAACTGCAAAGAGGAGTGGACAAGTGCGGAGAATACCGGGCAAGGGCAAAGACGGGCGCACAAGGGCAAAGAGGGGCGGAGAAGTGCGGAGAATACCGGACAAGGGCAAAGACGTGCGGACAAGGGCAAAGACGGGCGGACAAGTGCGGAGAATAGGGGACAAGGGCAAAGAGGGGCGGACAAGGGCAAAGAGGGGCGGACAAGGGCAAAGAGGGGCGGACAAGGGCAAAGAGGGGCGGACAAGGGCAAAGAGGGGCGGACAAGGGCAAAGAGGGGCGGACAAGGGCAAAGAGGGGCGGACAAGGGCAAAGAGGGGCGGACAAGGGCAAAGAGGGGCGGACAAGGGCAAAGAGGGGCGGACAAGGGCAAAGAGGGGCGGACAAGGGCAAAGAGGGGCGGACAAGGGCAAAGAGGGGCGGACAAGGGCAAAGAGGGGCGGACAAGGGCAAAGAGGGGCGGACAAGGGCAAAGAGGGGCGGACAAGGGCAAAGAGGGGCGGACAAGGGCAAAGAGGGGCGGACAAGGGCAAAGAGGGGCGGACAAGGGCAAAGAGGGGCGGACAAGGGCAAAGAGGGGCGGACAAGGGCAAAGAGGGGCGGACAAGGGCAAAGAGGGGCGGACAAGGGCAAAGAGGGGCGGACAAGGGCAAAGAGGGGCGGACAAGGGCAAAGAGGGGCGGACAAGGGCAAAGAGGGGCGGACAAGGGCAAAGAGGGGCGGACAAGGGCAAAGAGGGGCGGACAAGGGCAAAGAGGGGCGGACAAGGGCAAAGAGGGGCGGACAAGGGCAAAGAGGGGCGGACAAGGGCAAAGAGGGGCGGACAAGGGCAAAGAGGGGCGGACAAGGGCAAAGAGGGGCGGACAAGGGCAAAGAGGGGCGGACAAGGGCAAAGAGGGGCGGACAAGGGCAAAGAGGGGCGGACAAGGGCAAAGAGGGGCGGACAAGGGCAAAGAGGGGCGGACAAGGGCAAAGAGGGGCGGACAAGGGCAAAGAGGGGCGGACAAGGGCAAAGAGGGGCGGACAAGGGCAAAGAGGGGCGGACAAGGGCAAAGAGGGGCGGACAAGGGCAAAGAGGGGCGGACAAGGGCAAAGAGGGGCGGACAAGGGCAAAGAGGGGCGGACAAGGGCAAAGAGGGGCGGACAAGGGCAAAGAGGGGCGGACAAGGGCAAAGAGGGGCGGACAAGGGCAAAGAGGGGCGGACAAGGGCAAAGAGGGGCGGACAAGGGCAAAGAGGGGCGGACAAGGGCAAAGAGGGGCGGACAAGGGCAAAGAGGGGCGGACAAGGGCAAAGAGGGGCGGACAAGGGCAAAGAGGGGCGGACAAGGGCAAAGAGGGGCGGACAAGGGCAAAGAGGGGCGGACAAGGGCAAAGAGGGGCGGACAAGGGCAAAGAGGGGCGGACAAGGGCAAAGAGGGGCGGACAAGGGCAAAGAGGGGCGGACAAGGGCAAAGAGGGGCGGACAAGGGCAAAGAGGGGCGGACAAGGGCAAAGAGGGGCGGACAAGGGCAAAGAGGGGCGGACAAGGGCAAAGAGGGGCGGACAAGGGCAAAGAGGGGCGGACAAGGGCAAAGAGGGGCGGACAAGGGCAAAGAGGGGCGGACAAGGGCAAAGAGGGGCGGACAAGGGCAAAGAGGGGCGGACAAGGGCAAAGAGGGGCGGACAAGGGCAAAGAGGGGCGGACAAGGGCAAAGAGGGGCGGACAAGGGCAAAGAGGGGCGGACAAGGGCAAAGAGGGGCGGACAAGGGCAAAGAGGGGCGGACAAGGGCAAAGAGGGGCGGACAAGGGCAAAGAGGGGCGGACAAGGGCAAAGAGGGGCGGACAAGGGCAAAGAGGGGCGGACAAGGGCAAAGAGGGGCGGACAAGGGCAAAGAGGGGCGGACAAGGGCAAAGAGGGGCGGTAAATTGTGGAGAATACGGGACAAGGGCAAAGAGGGGCGGACAAGGGCAAAGAGGGGCGGACAAGGGCAAAGAGGGGCGGACAAGGGCAAAGAGGGGCGGACAAGGGCAAAGAGGGGCGGACAAGGGCAAAGAGGGGCGGACAAGGGCAAAGAGGGGCGGACAAGGGCAAAGAGGGGCGGACAAGGGCAAAGAGGGGCGGACAAGGGCAAAGAGGGGCGGACAAGGGCAAAGAGGGGCGGACAAGGGCAAAGAGGGGCGGACAAGGGCAAAGAGGGCCGGTAAATTGCGGAGAATACGGGACAAGGGCAAAGAGGGGCGGACAAGGGCAAAGAGGGCCGGTAAATTGCGGAGAATACGGGACAAGGGCAAAGAGGGGCGGACAAGGGCAAAGAGGGCCGGTAAATTGCGGAGAATACGGGACAAGGGCAAAGAGGGGCGGACAAGGGCAAAGAGGGGCGGACAAGGGCAAAGAGGGGCGGACAAGGGCAAAGAGGGGCGGACAAGGGCAAAGAGGGGCGGACAAGGGCAAAGAGGGGCGGACAAGGGCAAAGGGGGGCGGACAAGGGCAAAGGGGGGCGGACAAGGGCAAAGGGGGGCGGACAAGGGCAAAGGGGGGCGGACAAGGGCAAAGGGGGGCGGACAAGGGCAAAGGGGGGCGGACAAGGGCAAAGGGGGGCGGACAAGGGCAAAGGGGGGCGGACAAGGGCAAAGGGGGGCGGACAAGGGCAAAGGGGGGCGGACAAGGGCAAAGGGGGGCGGACAAGGGCAAAGGGGGGCGGACAAGGGCAAAGGGGGGCGGACAAGGGCAAAGGGGGGCGGACAAGGGCAAAGGGGGGCGGACAAGGGCAAAGGGGGGCGGACAAGGGCAAAGGGGGGCGGACAAGGGCAAAGGGGGGCGGACAAGGGCAAAGGGGGGCGGACAAGGGCAAAGGGGGGCGGACAAGGGCAAAGGGGGGCGGACAAGGGCAAAGGGGGGCGGACAAGGGCAAAGGGGGGCGGACAAGGGCAAAGGGGGGCGGACAAGGGCAAAGGGGGGCGGACAAGGGCAAAGGGGGGCGGACAAGGGCAAAGGGGGGCGGACAAGGGCAAAGGGGGGCGGACAAGGGCAAAGGGGGGCGGACAAGGGCAAAGGGGGGCGGACAAGGGCAAAGGGGGGCGGACAAGGGCAAAGGGGGGCGGACAAGGGCAAAGGGGGGCGGACAAGGGCAAAGGGGGGCGGACAAGGGCAAAGAGGGGCGGACAAGGGCAAAGAGGGGCGGACAAGGGCAAAGAGGGGCGGACAAGGGCAAAGAGGGGCGGACAAGGGCAAAGAGGGGCGGACAAGGGCAAAGAGGGGCGGACAAGGGCAAAGAGGGGCGGACAAGGGCAAAGAGGGGCGGACAAGGGCAAAGAGGGGCGGACAAGGGCAAAGAGGGGCGGACAAGGGCAAAGAGGGGCGGACAAGGGCAAAGAGGGGCGGACAAGGGCAAAGAGGGGCGGACAAGGGCAAAGAGGGGCGGACAAGGGCAAAGAGGGGCGGACAAGGGCAAAGAGGGGCGGACAAGGGCAAAGAGGGGCGGACAAGGGCAAAGAGGGGCGGACAAGGGCAAAGAGGGGCGGACAAGGGCAAAGAGGGGCGGACAAGGGCAAAGAGGGGCGGACAAGGGCAAAGAGGGGCGGACAAGGGCAAAGAGGGGCGGACAAGTGTGGAGACTACGGGACAAGGGCAAAGAGGGGCGGACAAGGGCAAAGAGGGGCGGACAAGTGTGGAGACTACGGGACAAGGGCAAAGAGGGGCGGACAAGGGCAAAGAGGGGCGGACAAGGGCAAAGAGGGGCGGACAAGTGTGGAGACTACGGGACAAGGGCAAAGAGGGGCGGACAAGGGCAAAGAGGGGCGAACAAGTGTGGAGAATACGAGACAAGGTCAAAGAGGGATGGAGAAGGGCAAAGAGGGGCGGACCAGTGAGGAGAATACGGGTCAAGCGGAAATACGGGCGGAAAAGGGGGGAGAATACCGGACAAGGGCAAAGAGGGGCCGACAAGGGCATAGAGGGGCGGACAAGTGCAAAGAGTGGCGGACAAGTGTGGAGAATACGGGACAAATTCAAAGAGGGGCGGACAATGGGGGGAGAATACGGGACAAGGGAAAAGATGGGCGGACAAGGGAAAAGATGGGCGGACAAGGGCACAGACGGGCGGACAAGGGCACAGACGGGCGGACAAGGGCACAGACGGGCGGACAAGGGCACAGACGGGCGGACAAGGGCACAGACGGGCGGACAAGGGCACAGACGGGCGGACAAGGGCACAGACGGGCGGACAAGGGCACAGACGGGCGGACAAGGGCTGATAATAAGGGACAAGGGAAAGGAGGGGCGGACAAGGGCGGAGAATACGGGACAAGGGCAAAGAGGGGCGGACAAGGGCAAAGAGGGGCGGACAAGGGCAAAGAGGGGCGGACAAGGGCAAAGAGGGGCGGACAAGGGCAAAGAGGGGCGGACAAGGGCAAAGAGGGGCGGACAAGGGCAAAGAGGGGCGGACAAGGGCAAAGAGGGGCGGACAAGGGCAAAGAGGGGCGGACAAGGGCAAAGAGGGGCGGACAAGGGCAAAGAGGGGCGGACAAGGGCAAAGAGGGGCGGACAAGGGCAAAGAGGGGCGGACAAGGGCAAAGAGGGGCGGTAAATTGCGGAGAATACGGGACAAGGGCAAAGAGGGGCGGACAAGGGCAAAGAGGGGCGGACAAGGGCAAAGAGGGGCGGACAAGGGCAAAGAGGGGCGGACAAGGGCAAAGAGGGGCGGACAAGGGCAAAGAGGGGCGGACAAGGGCAAAGAGGGGCGGACAAGGGCAAAGAGGGGCGGACAAGGGCAAAGAGGGGCGGACAAGGGCAAAGAGGGGCGGACAAGGGCAAAGGGGGGCGGACAAGGGCAAAGGGGGGCGGACAAGGGCAAAGGGGGGCGGACAAGGGCAAAGGGGGGCGGACAAGGGCAAAGGGGGGCGGACAAGGGCAAAGGGGGGCGGACAAGGGCAAAGGGGGGCGGACAAGGGCAAAGGGGGGCGGACAAGGGCAAAGGGGGGCGGACAAGGGCAAAGGGGGGCGGACAAGGGCAAAGGGGGGCGGACAAGGGCAAAGGGGGGCGGACAAGGGCAAAGGGGGGCGGACAAGGGCAAAGGGGGGCGGACAAGGGCAAAGGGGGGCGGACAAGGGCAAAGGGGGGCGGACAAGGGCAAAGGGGGGCGGACAAGGGCAAAGGGGGGCGGACAAGGGCAAAGGGGGGCGGACAAGGGCAAAGGGGGGCGGACAAGGGCAAAGGGGGGCGGACAAGGGCAAAGGGGGGCGGACAAGGGCAAAGGGGGGCGGACAAGGGCAAAGGGGGGCGGACAAGGGCAAAGGGGGGCGGACAAGGGCAAAGGGGGGCGGACAAGGGCAAAGGGGGGCGGACAAGGGCAAAGGGGGGCGGACAAGGGCAAAGGGGGGCGGACAAGGGCAAAGGGGGGCGGACAAGGGCAAAGGGGGGCGGACAAGGGCAAAGAGGGGCGGACAAGGGCAAAGAGGGGCGGACAAGGGCAAAGAGGGGCGGACAAGGGCAAAGAGGGGCGGACAAGGGCAAAGAGGGGCGGACAAGGGCAAAGAGGGGCGGACAAGGGCAAAGAGGGGCGGACAAGGGCAAAGAGGGGCGGACAAGGGCAAAGAGGGGCGGACAAGGGCAAAGAGGGGCGGACAAGGGCAAAGAGGGGCGGACAAGGGCAAAGAGGGGCGGACAAGGGCAAAGAGGGGCGGACAAGTGTGGAGACTACGGGACAAGGGCAAAGAGGGGCGGACAAGGGCAAAGAGGGGTGGACAAGTGTGGAGACTACGGGACAAGGGCAAAGAGGGGCGGACAAGGGCAAAGAGGGGCGGACAAGTGTGGAGACTACGGGACAAGGGCAAAGAGGGGCGGACAAGGGCAAAGAGGGGCGAACAAGTGTGGAGAATACGAGACAAGGTCAAAGAGGGATGGAGAAGGGCAAAGAGGGGCGGACCAGTGAGGAGAATACGGGTCAAGCGGAAATACGGGCGGAAAAGGGGGGAGAATACCGGACAAGGGCAAAGAGGGGCCGACAAGGGCATAGAGGGGCGGACAAGTGCAAAGAGTGGCGGACAAGTGTGGAGAATACGGGACAAATTCAAAGAGGGGCGGACAATGGGGGGAGAATACGGGACAAGGGAAAAGATGGGCGGACAAAGGCAAAGACGGGCGGAGAATTGCAAAGACTGACGGAGAAGGGCACAGACGGGCGGACAAGGGCACAGACGGGCGGACAAGGGCACAGACGGGCGGACAAGGGCACAGACGGGCGGACAAGGGCACAGACGGGCGGACAAGGGCACAGACGGGCGGACAAGGGCTGATAATAAGGGACAAGGGAAAGGAGGGGCGGACAAGGGCGGAGAATACGGGACAAGGGCAAAGAGGGGCGGACAAGGGCAAAGAGGGGCGGACAAGGGCAAAGAGGGGCGGACAAGGGCAAAGAGGGGCGGACAAGGGCAAAGAGGGGCGGACAAGGGCAAAGAGGGGCGGACAAGGGCAAAGAGGGGCGGACAAGGGCAAAGAGGGGCGGACAAGGGCAAAGAGGGGCGGACAAGGGCAAAGAGGGGCGGACAAGGGCAAAGAGGGGCGGACAAGGGCAAAGAGGGGCGGTAAATTGCGGAGAATACGGGACAAGGGCAAAGAGGGGCGGACAAGGGCAAAGAGGGGCGGACAAGGGCAAAGAGGGGCGGACAAGGGCAAAGAGGGGCGGACAAGGGCAAAGAGGGGCGGACAAGGGCAAAGAGGGGCGGACAAGGGCAAAGAGGGGCGGACAAGGG
Source organism: Phaenicophaeus curvirostris (assembly GCF_032191515.1). Classification (NCBI taxonomy): domain Eukaryota; kingdom Metazoa; phylum Chordata; class Aves; order Cuculiformes; family Cuculidae; genus Phaenicophaeus; species Phaenicophaeus curvirostris. The sequence goes on from NW_027206838.1 coordinate 164,451, forward strand.
CAAAGAGGGGCGGACAAGGGCAAAGAGGGGCGGACAAGGGCAAAGAGGGGCGGACAAGGGCAAAGAGGGGCGGACAAGGGCAAAGAGGGGCGGACAAGGGCAAAGAGGGGCGGACAAGGGCAAAGAGGGGCGGACAAGGGCAAAGAGGGGCGGACAAGGGCAAAGAGGGGCGGACAAGGGCAAAGAGGGGCGGACAAGGGCAAAGAGGGGCGGACAAGGGCAAAGAGGGGCGGACAAGGGCAAAGAGGGGCGGACAAGGGCAAAGAGGGGCGGACAAGGGCAAAGAGGGGCGGACAAGGGCAAAGAGGGGCGGACAAGGGCAAAGAGGGGCGGACAAGGGCAAAGAGGGGCGGACAAGGGCAAAGAGGGGCGGACAAGGGCAAAGAGGGGCGGACAAGGGCAAAGAGGGGCGGACAAGGGCAAAGAGGGGCGGACAAGGGCAAAGAGGGGCGGACAAGGGCAAAGAGGGGCGGACAAGGGCAAAGAGGGGCGGACAAGGGCAAAGAGGGGCGGACAAGGGCAAAGAGGGGCGGACAAGGGCAAAGAGGGGCGGACAAGGGCAAAGAGGGGCGGACAAGGGCAAAGAGGGGCGGACAAGGGCAAAGAGGGGCGGACAAGGGCAAAGAGGGGCGGACAAGGGCAAAGAGGGGCGGACAAGGGCAAAGAGGGGCGGACAAGGGCAAAGAGGGGCGGACAAGGGCAAAGAGGGGCGGACAAGGGCAAAGAGGGGCGGACAAGGGCAAAGAGGGGCGGACAAGGGCAAAGAGGGGCGGACAAGGGCAAAGAGGGGCGGACAAGGGCAAAGAGGGGCGGTAAATTGCGGAGAATACGGGACAAGGGCAAAGAGGGGCGGACAAGGGCAAAGAGGGGCGGTAAATTGCGGAGAATACGGGACAAGGGCAAAGAGGGGCGGACAAGGGCAAAGAGGGGCGGACAAGGGCAAAGAGGGGCGGACAAGGGCAAAGAGGGGCGGACAAGGGCAAAGAGGGGCGGACAAGGGCAAAGAGGGGCGGACAAGGGCAAAGAGGGGCGGACAAGGGCAAAGAGGGGCGGACAAGGGCAAAGAGGGGCGGACAAGGGCAAAGAGGGGCGGACAAGGGCAAAGAGGGGCGGACAAGGGCAAAGAGGGGCGGACAAGGGCAAAGAGGGGCGGACAAGGGCAAAGAGGGGCGGACAAGGGCAAAGAGGGGCGGACAAGGGCAAAGAGGGGCGGACAAGGGCAAAGAGGGGCGGACAAGGGCAAAGAGGGGCGGACAAGGGCAAAGAGGGGCGGACAAGGGCAAAGAGGGGCGGACAAGGGCAAAGAGGGGCGGACAAGGGCAAAGAGGGGCGGACAAGGGCAAAGAGGGGCGGACAAGGGCAAAGAGGGGCGGACAAGGGCAAAGAGGGGCGGACAAGGGCAAAGAGGGGCGGACAAGGGCAAAGAGGGGCGGACAAGGGCAAAGAGGGGCGGACAAGGGCAAAGAGGGGCGGACAAGGGCAAAGAGGGGCGGACAAGGGCAAAGAGGGGCGGACAAGGGCAAAGAGGGGCGGTAAATTGCGGAGAATACGGGACAAGGGCAAAGAGGGGCGGACAAGGGCAAAGAGGGGCGGTAAATTGCGGAGAATACGGGACAAGGGCAAAGAGGGGCGGACAAGGGCAAAGAGGGGCGGTAAATTGCGGAGAATACGGGACAAGGGCAAAGAGGGGCGGACAAGGGCAAAGAGGGGCGGACAATTGCGGAGAATACGGGACAAGGGCAAAGAGGGGCGGACAAGGGCAAAGAGGGGCGGACAAGGGCAAAGAGGGGCGGACAAGGGCAAAGAGGGGCGGACAAGGGCAAAGAGGGGCGGACAAGGGCAAAGAGGGGCGGACAAGGGCAAAGAGGGGCGGACAAGGGCAAAGAGGGGCGGACAAGGGCAAAGAGGGGCGGACAAGGGCAAAGAGGGGCGGACAAGGGCAAAGAGGGGCGGACAAGGGCAAAGAGGGGCGGACAAGGGCAAAGAGGGGCGGACAAGGGCAAAGAGGGGCGGACAAGGGCAAAGAGGGGCGGACAAGGGCAAAGAGGGGCGGACAAGGGCAAAGAGGGGCGGACAAGGGCAAAGAGGGGCGGACAAGGGCAAAGAGGGGCGGACAAGGGCAAAGAGGGGCGGACAAGGGCAAAGAGGGGCGGACAAGGGCAAAGAGGGGCGGACAAGGGCAAAGAGGGGCGGACAAGGGCAAAGAGGGGCGGACAAGGGCAAAGAGGGGCGGACAAGGGCAAAGAGGGGCGGACAAGGGCAAAGAGGGGCGGACAAGGGCAAAGAGGGGCGGACAAGGGCAAAGAGGGGCGGACAAGGGCAAAGAGGGGCGGACAAGGGCAAAGAGGGGCGGACAAGGGCAAAGAGGGGCGGACAAGGGCAAAGAGGGGCGGACAAGGGCAAAGAGGGGCGGACAAGGGCAAAGAGGGGCGGACAAGGGCAAAGAGGGGCGGACAAGGGCAAAGAGGGGCGGACAAGGGCAAAGAGGGGCGGACAAGGGCAAAGAGGGGCGGACAAGGGCAAAGAGGGGCGGACAAGGGCAAAGAGGGGCGGACAAGGGCAAAGAGGGGCGGACAAGGGCAAAGAGGGGCGGACAAGGGCAAAGAGGGGCGGACAAGGGCAAAGAGGGGCGGACAAGGGCAAAGAGGGGCGGACAAGGGCAAAGAGGGGCGGACAAGGGCAAAGAGGGGCGGACAAGGGCAAAGAGGGGCGGACAAGGGCAAAGAGGGGCGGACAAGGGCAAAGAGGGGCGGACAAGGGCAAAGAGGGGCGGACAAGGGCAAAGAGGGGCGGACAAGGGCAAAGAGGGGCGGACAAGGGCAAAGAGGGGCGGACAAGGGCAAAGAGGGGCGGACAAGGGCAAAGAGGGGCGGACAAGGGCAAAGAGGGGCGGACAAGGGCAAAGAGGGGCGGACAAGGGCAAAGAGGGGCGGACAAGGGCAAAGAGGGGCGGACAAGGGCAAAGAGGGGCGGACAAGGGCAAAGAGGGGCGGACAAGGGCAAAGAGGGGCGGACAAGGGCAAAGAGGGGCGGACAAGGGCAAAGAGGGGCGGACAAGGGCAAAGAGGGGCGGACAAGGGCAAAGAGGGGCGGACAAGGGCAAAGAGGGGCGGACAAGGGCAAAGAGGGGCGGACAAGGGCAAAGAGGGGCGGACAAGTGTGGAGACTACGGGACAAGGGCAAAGAGGGGCGGACAAGGGCAAAGAGGGGCGAACAAGTGTGGAGAATACGGGACAAGGTCAAAGAGGGATGGAGAAGAGCAAAGAGGGGCGGACCAGTGAGGAGAATACGGGTCAAGCGGAAATACGGGCGGAAAAGGGGGGAGAATACCGGACAAGTGCAAAGAGGGGCCGACAAGGGCATAGAGGGGCGGACAAGTGCAAAGAGTGGCGGACAAGTGTGGAGAATACGGGACAAATTCAAAGAGGGGCGGACAATGGGGGGAGAATACGGGACAAGGGAAAAGATGGGCGGACAAAGGCAAAGACGGGCGGAGAATTGCAAAGACGGGCGGAGAATTGCAAAGACGGGCGGAGAATTGCAAAGAGGGGCGGACAAGGGCACAGACGGGCGGACAAGGGCACAGACGGGCGGACAAGGGCACAGACGGGCGGACAAGGGCACAGACGGGCGGACAAGGGCACAGACGGGCGGACAAGGGCACAGACGGGCGGACAAGGGCTGATAATAAGGGACAAGGGAAAGGAGGGGCGGACAAGGGCGGAGAATACGGGACAAGGCAAATATTTGCGGACCAGTGCAGAGAATACGGGACAAGTGCAAAGAGGGGCTGACAAGGGCAAAATGGGGCGGAAAAGTGCATAGAGGGGCGGACAAGGACTAAGAGGGGTAGACAAGGGCAGAGATGGGCGGACAAGTGGAAAAGGGACAGACAAGGTCAAAGAGGGGCAGACAAGTGCAAAGAGGGGCGGACAACGACAAAGAGGAGGTGACAAGCGCAAAGAGGGGTGGACAAAGCCAAAGAGGGGCGGAGAAGTACAGAGAATACGGGAAAAGTGCAAAGAGGGGCAGAGAAGTGCGGAGAATACGGGACAAGGGCAAAGAGGGGCGTACAAGTGCAAAGAAAGGCGGACAAATGCGGAGAATACTGGACAAGGGCAAAGAGAGATGGACAAGCGCAAAGAGGGGCGGACAAGGGCAAAGATGGGCTGAAAATGGCAAAGAGGAGCGGACAATTGCGGAGAATACGGAAAAAGGGCAAAGAGGGATGGACAAGTGCGGAGAATACGGGACAAGGGCAAAGAGAGGTGGACAAGGGCAAAGAGGGGAGGACAAGTGCAAAGAGGGGCTGAAAAGGGCAAAGAGGAGCAGACAAGTTCGGAGAATACGGGAAAAGTGGAACGAGTGTCGGACATGTGCAAAGAGGGTTGGAAAAGGGCAAAGAGGGGCGGACAAGTGCGGAGAATACAGGACAAGAGCAAAGAGGGATGGAGAAGGGCAGAGAATACGGGACAAGGGCACAGAGGGGCGGACAAGGGCAAAGAGGGTTGGAGAGGTGCGGAGAATACGGGACAAGGGCAAAGAGGGGCGGAGAATTGCTGAGAATACGGGACAAGTGCATAGAGGGGCGGACAAGAACTAAGAGGGGTAGACAAGGGCAGAGATGGGCGGACAAGTGGAAAAGGGACAGACAAGGTCAAAGAGGGGCAGACAAGTGCAAAGAGGGGCGGACAACGGCAAAGATGAGGTGACAAGCGCAAAGAGGGGTGGACAAAGCCAAAGAGGGGCGGAGAAGTACAGAGAATACGGGAAAAGTGCAAAGAGGGGCAGAGAAGTGCGGAGAATACGGGACAAGGGCAAAGAGGGGCGGACAAGGGCAAAGAAAGGCGGACAAATGCGGAGAATACTGGACAAGGGCAAAGAGAGATGGACAAGCGCAAAGAGTGGCGGACAAGGGCAAAGATGGGCTGAAAATGGCAAAGAGGAGCGGACAATTGCGGAGAATACGGAAAAAGGGCAAAGAGGGGCGGACAAGTGCGGAGAATACGGGACAAGGGCAAAGAGGGGCGGACAAGGGCAAAGAGGGGCGGACAAGGGCAAAGAGGGGCGGACAAGGGCAAAGAGGGGCGGACAAGGGCAAAGAGGGGCGGACAAGGGCAAAGAGGGGCGGACAAGGGCAAAGAGGGGCGGACAAGGGCAAAGAGGGGCGGACAAGGGCAAAGAGGGGCGGACAAGGGCAAAGAGGGGCGGACAAGGGCAAAGAGGGGCGGACAAGGGCAAAGAGGGGCGGACAAGGGCAAAGAGGGGCGGACAAGGGCAAAGAGGGGCGGACAAGGGCAAAGAGGGGCGGACAAGGGCAAAGAGGGGCGGACAAGGGCAAAGAGGGGCGGACAAGGGCAAAGAGGGGCGGACAAGGGCAAAGAGGGGCGGACAAGGGCAAAGAGGGGCGGACAAGGGCAAAGAGGGGCGGACAAGGGCAAAGAGGGGCGGACAAGGGCAAAGAGGGGCGGACAAGGGCAAAGAGGGGCGGACAAGGGCAAAGAGGGGCGGACAAGGGCAAAGAGGGGCGGACAAGGGCAAAGAGGGGCGGACAAGGGCAAAGAGGGGCGGACAAGGGCAAAGAGGGGCGGACAAGGGCAAAGAGGGGCGGACAAGGGCAAAGAGGGGCGGACAAGGGCAAAGAGGGGCGGACAAGGGCAAAGAGGGGCGGACAAGGGCAAAGAGGGGCGGACAAGGGCAAAGAGGGGCGGACAAGGGCAAAGAGGGGCGGACAAGGGCAAAGAGGGGCGGACAAGGGCAAAGAGGGGCGGACAAGGGCAAAGAGGGGCGGACAAGGGCAAAGAGGGGCGGACAAGGGCAAAGAGGGGCGGACAAGGGCAAAGAGGGGCGGACAAGGGCAAAGAGGGGCGGACAAGGGCAAAGAGGGGCGGACAAGGGCAAAGAGGGGCGGACAAGGGCAAAGAGGGGCGGACAAGGGCAAAGAGGGGCGGACAAGGGCAAAGAGGGGCGGACAAGGGCAAAGAGGGGCGGACAAGGGCAAAGAGGGGCGGACAAGGGCAAAGAGGGGCGGACAAGGGCAAAGAGGGGCGGACAAGGGCAAAGAGGGGCGGACAAGGGCAAAGAGGGGCGGACAAGGGCAAAGAGGGGCGGACAAGGGCAAAGAGGGGCGGACAAGGGCAAAGAGGGGCGGACAAGGGCAAAGAGGGGCGGACAAGGGCAAAGAGGGGCGGACAAGGGCAAAGAGGGGCGGACAAGGGCAAAGAGGGGCGGACAAGGGCAAAGAGGGGCGGACAAGGGCAAAGAGGGGCGGACAAGGGCAAAGAGGGGCGGACAAGGGCAAAGAGGGGCGGACAAGGGCAAAGAGGGGCGGACAAGGGCAAAGAGGGGCGGACAAGGGCAAAGAGGGGCGGACAAGGGCAAAGAGGGGCGGACAAGGGCAAAGAGGGGCGGACAAGGGCAAAGAGGGGCGGTAAATTGCGGAGAATACGGGACAAGGGCAAAGAGGGGCGGACAAGGGCAAAGAGGGGCGGTAAATTGCGGAGAATACGGGACAAGGGCAAAGAGGGGCGGTAAATTGCGGAGAATACGGGACAAGGGCAAAGAGGGGCGGACAAGGGCAAAGAGGGGCGGTAAATTGCGGAGAATACGGGACAAGGGCAAAGAGGGGCGGACAAGGGCAAAGAGGGGCGGACAAGGGCAAAGAGGGGCGGACAAGGGCAAAGAGGGGCGGACAAGGGCAAAGAGGGGCGGACAAGGGCAAAGAGGGGCGGACAAGGGCAAAGAGGGGCGGACAAGGGCAAAGAGGGGCGGACAAGGGCAAAGAGGGGCGGACAAGGGCAAAGAGGGGCGGACAAGGGCAAAGAGGGGCGGTAAATTGCGGAGAATACGGGACAAGGGCAAAGAGGGGCGGACAAGGGCAAAGAGGGGCGGTAAATTGCGGAGAATACGGGACAAGGGCAAAGAGGGGCGGACAAGGGCAAAGAGGGGCGGTAAATTGCGGAGAATACGGGACAAGGGCAAAGAGGGGCGGACAAGGGCAAAGAGGGGCGGACAAGGGCAAAGAGGGGCGGACAAGGGCAAAGAGGGGCGGACAAGGGCAAAGAGGGGCGGACAAGGGCAAAGAGGGGCGGACAAGGGCAAAGAGGGGCGGACAAGGGCAAAGAGGGGCGGACAAGGGCAAAGAGGGGCGGACAAGGGCAAAGAGGGGCGGACAAGGGCAAAGAGGGGCGGACAAGGGCAAAGAGGGGCGGACAAGGGCAAAGAGGGGCGGAAAATTGCGGAGAATACGGGACAAGGGCAAAGAGGGGCGGACAAGGGCAAAGAGGGGCGGTAAATTGCGGAGAATACGGGACAAGGGCAAAGAGGGGCGGACAAGGGCAAAGAGGGGCGGACAAGGGCAAAGAGGGGCGGACAAGGGCAAAGAGGGGCGGACAAGGGCAAAGAGGGGCGGACAAGGGCAAAGAGGGGCGGACAAGGGCAAAGAGGGGCGGACAAGGGCAAAGAGGGGCGGACAAGGGCAAAGAGGGGCGGACAAGGGCAAAGAGGGGCGGACAAGGGCAAAGAGGGGCGGACAAGGGCAAAGAGGGGCGGACAAGGGCAAAGAGGGGCGGACAAGGGCAAAGAGGGGCGGACAAGGGCAAAGAGGGGCGGACAAGGGCAAAGAGGGGCGGACAAGGGCAAAGAGGGGCGGACAAGGGCAAAGAGGGGCGGACAAGGGCAAAGAGGGGCGGACAAGGGCAAAGAGGGGCGGACAAGGGCAAAGAGGGGCGGACAAGGGCAAAGAGGGGCGGACAAGGGCAAAGAGGGGCGGACAAGGGCAAAGAGGGGCGGACAAGGGCAAAGAGGGGCGGACAAGGGCAAAGAGGGGCGGACAAGGGCAAAGAGGGGCGGACAAGGGCAAAGAGGGGCGGACAAGGGCAAAGAGGGGCGGACAAGGGCAAAGAGGGGCGGACAAGGGCAAAGAGGGGCGGACAAGGGCAAAGAGGGGCGGACAAGGGCAAAGAGGGGCGGACAAGGGCAAAGAGGGGCGGACAAGGGCAAAGAGGGGCGGACAAGGGCAAAGAGGGGCGGACAAGGGCAAAGAGGGGCGGACAAGGGCAAAGAGGGGCGGACAAGGGCAAAGAGGGGCGGACAAGGGCAAAGAGGGGCGGACAAGGGCAAAGAGGGGCGGACAAGGGCAAAGAGGGGCGGACAAGGGCAAAGAGGGGCGGACAAGGGCAAAGAGGGGCGGACAAGGGCAAAGAGGGGCGGACAAGGGCAAAGAGGGGCGGACAAGGGCAAAGAGGGGCGGACAAGGGCAAAGAGGGGCGGACAAGGGCAAAGAGGGGCGGACAAGGGCAAAGAGGGGCGGACAAGGGCAAAGAGGGGCGGACAAGGGCAAAGAGGGGCGGACAAGGGCAAAGAGGGGCGGACAAGGGCAAAGAGGGGCGGACAAGGGCAAAGAGGGGCGGACAAGGGCAAAGAGGGGCGGACAAGGGCAAAGAGGGGCGGACAAGGGCAAAGAGGGGCGGACAAGGGCAAAGAGGGGCGGACAAGGGCAAAGAGGGGCGGACAAGGGCAAAGAGGGGCGGACAAGGGCAAAGAGGGGCGGACAAGGGCAAAGAGGGGCGGACAAGGGCAAAGAGGGGCGGACAAGGGCAAAGAGGGGCGGACAAGGGCAAAGAGGGGCGGACAAGGGCAAAGAGGGGCGGACAAGGGCAAAGAGGGGCGGACAAGGGCAAAGAGGGGCGGACAAGGGCAAAGAGGGGCGGACAAGGGCAAAGAGGGGCGGACAAGGGCAAAGAGGGGCGGACAAGGGCAAAGAGGGGCGGACAAGGGCAAAGAGGGGCGGACAAGGGCAAAGAGGGGCGGACAAGGGCAAAGAGGGGCGGACAAGGGCAAAGAGGGGCGGACAAGGGCAAAGAGGGGCGGACAAGGGCAAAGAGGGGCGGACAAGGGCAAAGAGGGGCGGACAAGGGCAAAGAGGGGCGGACAAGGGCAAAGAGGGGCGGACAAGGGCAAAGAGGGGCGGACAAGGGCAAAGAGGGGCGGACAAGGGCAAAGAGGGGCGGACAAGGGCAAAGAGGGGCGGACAAGGGCAAAGAGGGGCGGACAAGGGCAAAGAGGGGCGGACAAGGGCAAAGAGGGGCGGACAAGGGCAAAGAGGGGCGGACAAGGGCAAAGAGGGGCGGACAAGGGCAAAGAGGGGCGGACAAGGGCAAAGAGGGGCGGACAAGGGCAAAGAGGGGCGGACAAGGGCAAAGAGGGGCGGACAAGGGCAAAGAGGGGCGGACAAGGGCAAAGAGGGGCGGACAAGGGCAAAGAGGGGCGGACAAGGGCAAAGAGGGGCGGACAAGGGCAAAGAGGGGCGGACAAGGGCAAAGAGGGGCGGACAAGGGCAAAGAGGGGCGGACAAGGGCAAAGAGGGGCGGACAAGGGCAAAGAGGGGCGGACAAGGGCAAAGAGGGGCGGACAAGGGCAAAGAGGGGCGGACAAGGGCAAAGAGGGGCGGACAAGGGCAAAGAGGGGCGGACAAGGGCAAAGAGGGGCGGACAAGGGCAAAGAGGGGCGGACAAGGGCAAAGAGGGGCGGACAAGGGCAAAGAGGGGCGGACAAGGGCAAAGAGGGGCGGACAAGGGCAAAGAGGGGCGGACAAGGGCAAAGAGGGGCGGACAAGGGCAAAGAGGGGCGGACAAGGGCAAAGAGGGGCGGACAAGGGCAAAGAGGGGCGGACAAGGGCAAAGAGGGGCGGACAAGGGCAAAGAGGGGCGGACAAGGGCAAAGAGGGGCGGACAAGGGCAAAGAGGGGCGGACAAGGGCAAAGAGGGGCGGACAAGGGCAAAGAGGGGCGGACAAGGGCAAAGAGGGGCGGACAAGGGCAAAGAGGGGCGGACAAGGGCAAAGAGGGGCGGACAAGGGCAAAGAGGGGCGGACAAGGGCAAAGAGGGGCGGACAAGGGCAAAGAGGGGCGGACAAGGGCAAAGAGGGGCGGACAAGGGCAAAGAGGGGCGGACAAGGGCAAAGAGGGGCGGACAAGGGCAAAGAGGGGCGGACAAGGGCAAAGAGGGGCGGACAAGGGCAAAGAGGGGCGGACAAGGGCAAAGAGGGGCGGACAAGGGCAAAGAGGGGCGGACAAGGGCAAAGAGGGGCGGACAAGGGCAAAGAGGGGCGGACAAGGGCAAAGAGGGGCGGACAAGGGCAAAGAGGGGCGGACAAGGGCAAAGAGGGGCGGACAAGGGCAAAGAGGGGCGGACAAGGGCAAAGAGGGGCGGACAAGGGCAAAGAGGGGCGGACAAGGGCAAAGAGGGGCGGACAAGGGCAAAGAGGGGCGGACAAGGGCAAAGAGGGGCGGACAAGGGCAAAGAGGGGCGGACAAGGGCAAAGAGGGGCGGACAAGGGCAAAGAGGGGCGGACAAGGGCAAAGAGGGGCGGACAAGGGCAAAGAGGGGCGGACAAGGGCAAAGAGGGGCGGACAAGGGCAAAGAGGGGCGGACAAGGGCAAAGAGGGGCGGACAAGGGCAAAGAGGGGCGGACAAGGGCAAAGAGGGGCGGACAAGTGTGGAGACTACGGGACAAGGGCAAAGAGGGGCGGACAAGGGCAAAGAGGGGCGAACAAGTGTGGAGAATACGGGACAAGGTCAAAGAGGGATGGAGAAGAGCAAAGAGGGGCGGACCAGTGAGGAGAATACGGGTCAAGCGGAAATACGGGCGGAAAAGGGGGGAGAATACCGGACAAGTGCAAAGAGGGGCCGACAAGGGCATAGAGGGGCGGACAAGTGCAAAGAGTGGCGGACAAGTGTGGAGAATACGGGACAAATTCAAAGAGGGGCGGACAATGGGGGGAGAATACGGGACAAGGGAAAAGATGGGCGGACAAAGGCAAAGACGGGCGGAGAATTGCAAAGACGGGCGGAGAATTGCAAAGAGGGGCGGACAAGGGCACAGACGGGCGGACAAGGGCACAGACGGGCGGACAAGGGCACAGACGGGCGGACAAGGGCACAGACGGGCGGACAAGGGCACAGACGGGCGGACAAGGGCACAGACGGGCGGACAAGGGCACAGACGGGCGGACAAGGGCACAGACGGGCGGACAAGGGCTGATAATAAGGGACAAGGGAAAGGAGGGGCGGACAAGGGCGGAGAATACGGGACAAGGCAAATATTTGCGGACAAGTGCAGAGAATACGGGACAAGTGCAAAGAGGGGCTGACAAGGGCAAAATGGGGCGGAAAAGTGCATAGAGGGGCGGACAAGGACTAAGAGGGGTAGACAAGGGCAGAGATGGGCGGACAAGTGGAAAAGGGACAGACAAGGTCAAAGAGGGGCAGACAAGTGCAAAGAGGGGCGGACAACGACAAAGAGGAGGTGACAAGCGCAAAGAGGGGTGGACAAAGCCAAAGAGGGGCGGAGAAGTACAGAGAATACGGGAAAAGTGCAAAGAGGGGCAGAGAAGTGCGGAGAATACGGGACAAGGGCAAAGAGGGGCGTACAAGTGCAAAGAAAGGTGGACAAGGGCAAACAGAGATGGACAAGCGCAAAGAGGGGCGGACAAGGGCAAAGATGGGCTGAAAATGGCAAAGAGGAGCGGACAATTGCGGAGAATACGGAAAAAGGGCAAAGAGGGATGGACAAGTGCGGAGAATACGGGACAAGGGCAAAGAGAGGTGGACAAGGGCAAAGAGGGGAGGACAAGGGCAAAGAGGGGCTGAAAAGGGCAAAGAGGAGCAGACAAGTTCGGAGAATACGGGAAAAGTGGAACGAGTGTCGGACATGTGCAAAGAGGGTTGGAAAAGGGCAAAGAGGGGCGGACAAGTGCGGAGAATACAGGACAAGAGCAAAGAGGGATGGAGAAGGGCAGAGAATACGGGACAAGGGCACAGAGGGGCGGACAAGGGCAAAGAGGGTTGGAGAGGTGCGGAGAATACGGGACAAGGGCAAAGAGGGGCGGAGAATTGCTGAGAATACGGGACAAGTGCATAGAGGGGCGGACAAGAACTAAGAGGGGTAGACAAGGGCAGAGATGGGCGGACAAGTGGAAAAGGGACAGACAAGGTCAAAGAGGGGCAGACAAGTGCAAAGAGGGGCGGACAACGGCAAAGATGAGGTGACAAGCGCAAAGAGGGGTGGACAAAGCCAAAGAGGGGCGGAGAAGTACAGAGAATACGGGAAAAGTGCAAAGAGGGGCAGAGAAGTGCGGAGAATACGGGACAAGGGCAAAGAGGGGCGGACAAGGGCAAAGAAAGGCGGACAAATGCGGAGAATACTGGACAAGGGCAAAGAGAGATGGACAAGCGCAAAGAGTGGCGGACAAGGGCAAAGATGGGCTGAAAATGGCAAAGAGGAGCGGACAATTGCGGAGAATACGGAAAAAGGGCAAAGAGGGACGGACAAGTGCGGAGAATACGGGACAAGGGCAAAGAGAGGTGGACAAGGGCAAAGAGGGGAGGACAAGTGCAAAGAGAGGCTGAAAAGGGCAAAGAGGAGCAGACAAGTTCGGAGAATACGGGAAAAGTGGAACGAGTGTCGGACATGTGCAAAGAGGGTTGGAAAAGGGCAAAGAGGGGCGGACAAGTGCGGAGAATACAGGACAAGAGCAAAGAGGGATGGAGAAGGGCAGAGAATACGGGACAAGGGCACAGAGGGGCGGACAAGGGCAAAGAGTGGCGGACAAGGGCAAACAGGGACGGACAAGTGCGGAGAATAGGGGACAAGGGCAAAGAGGGGCGGACAAGGGCAAAGAGGGGCAGACAAGTGCGGAGAATAGGGGACAAGGGCAAAGAGGGGCGGACAAGGGCAAAGAGGGGCAGACAAGTGCGGAGAATAGGGGACAAGGGCAAAGAGGGGCGGACAAGGGCAAAGAGGGGCAGACAAGTGCGGAGAATAGGGGACAAGGGCAAAGAGGGGCGGACAAGGGCAAAGAGGGGCAGACAAGTGCGGAGAATAGGGGACAAGGGCAAAGAGGGGCGGACAAGGGCAAAGAGGGGCAGACAAGTGCGGAGAATAGGGGACAAGGGCAAAGAGGGGCGGACAAGGGCAAAGAGGGGCAGACAAGTGCGGAGAATAGGGGACAAGGGCAAAGAGGGGCGGACAAGGGCAAAGAGGGGCAGACAAGTGCGGAGAATAGGGGACAAGGGCAAAGAGGGGCGGACAAGGGCAAAGAGGGGCAGACAAGTGCGGAGAATAGGGGACAAGGGCAAAGAGGGGCGGACAAGGGCAAAGAGGGGCAGACAAGTGCGGAGAATAGGGGACAAGGGCAAAGAGGGGCGGACAAGGGCAAAGAGGGGCAGACAAGTGCGGAGAATAGGGGACAAGGGCAAAGAGGGGCGGACAAGGGCAAAGAGGGGCAGACAAGTGCGGAGAATAGGGGACAAGGGCAAAGAGGGGCGGACAAGGGCAAAGAGGGGCAGACAAGTGCGGAGAATAGGGGACAAGGGCAAAGAGGGGCGGACAAGGGCAAAGAGGGGCAGACAAGTGCGGAGAATAGGGGACAAGGGCAAAGAGGGGCGGACAAGGGCAAAGAGGGGCAGACAAGTGCGGAGAATAGGGGACAAGGGCAAAGAGGGGCGGACAAGGGCAAAGAGGGGCAGACAAGTGCGGAGAATAGGGGACAAGGGCAAAGAGGGGCGGACAAGGGCAAAGAGGGGCAGACAAGTGCGGAGAATAGGGGACAAGGGCAAAGAGGGGCGGACAAGGGCAAAGAGGGGCAGACAAGAGTGGAGAATACGGGAAAAGGGCAAAAAGGGGCGGACAAGGGCAAAGTGGGGCGTACAAGTGCGGAGAATACGGGACAAGGGCAAAGAGGGGAAGACAAGTGCAAAGAGTGAAGGACAAGGGCAAAGAGGGTCGCACAAAGGCAAAGAGGGGCGGACAAGTGCGGAGAATAAGGGACAAGGGCAAAGAGGGGCGGACAAGTGCGGAGAATAAGGGACAAGGGCAAAGAGGGGCGGACAAGTGCGGAGAATAAGGGACAAGGGCAAAGAGGGGCGGACAAGGGCAAAGAGGGGCGGACAAGGGCAAAGAGGGGCGGACAAGGGCAAAGAGGGGCGGACAAGGGCAAAGAGGGGCGGACAAGGGCAAAGAGGGGCGGACAAGGGCAAAGAGGGGCGGACAAGTGCGGAGAATAAGGGACAAGGGCAAAGAGGGGCGGACAAGTGCGGAGAATAAGGGACAAGGGCAAAGAGGGGCGGACAAGGGCAAAGAGGGGCGGACAAGGGCAAAGAGGGGCGGACAAGGGCAAAGAGGGGCGGACAAGGGCAAAGAGGGGCGGACAAGGGCAAAGAGGGGCGGACAAGGGCAAAGAGGGGCGGACAGGGGCAAAGAGGGGCGGACAGGGGCAAAGAGGGGCGGACAGGGGCAAAGAGGGGCGGACAGGGGCAAAGAGGGGCGGACAGGGGCAAAGAGGGGCGGACAGGGGCAAAGAGGGGCGGACAGGGGCAAAGAGGGGCGGACAGGGGCAAAGAGGGGCGGACAGGGGCAAAGAGGGGCGGACAGGGGCAAAGAGGGGCGGACAGGGGCAAAGAGGGGCGGACAGGGGCAAAGAGGGGCGGACAGGGGCAAAGAGGGGCGGACAGGGGCAAAGAGGGGCGGACAGGGGCAAAGAGGGGCGGACAGGGGCAAAGAGGGGCGGACAGGGGCAAAGAGGGGCGGACAGGGGCAAAGAGGGGCGGACAGGGGCAAAGAGGGGCGGACAGGGGCAAAGAGGGGCGGACAGGGGCAAAGAGGGGCGGACAGGGGCAAAGAGGGGCGGACAGGGGCAAAGAGGGGCGGACAGGGGCAAAGAGGGGCGGACAGGGGCAAAGAGGGGCGGACAGGGGCAAAGAGGGGCGGACAGGGGCAAAGAGGGGCGGACAGGGGCAAAGAGGGGCGGACAGGGGCAAAGAGGGGCGGACAGGGGCAAAGAGGGGCGGACAGGGGCAAAGAGGGGCGGACAGGGGCAAAGAGGGGCGGACAGGGGCAAAGAGGGGCGGACAGGGGCAAAGAGGGGCGGACAGGGGCAAAGAGGGGCGGACAGGGGCAAAGAGGGGCGGACAGGGGCAAAGAGGGGCGGACAGGGGCAAAGAGGGGCGGACAGGGGCAAAGAGGGGCGGACAGGGGCAAAGAGGGGCGGACAGGGGCAAAGAGGGGCGGACAGGGGCAAAGAGGGGCGGACAGGGGCAAAGAGGGGCGGACAGGGGCAAAGAGGGGCGGACAGGGGCAAAGAGGGGCGGACAGGGGCAAAGAGGGGCGGACAGGGGCAAAGAGGGGCGGACAGGGGCAAAGAGGGGCGGACAGGGGCAAAGAGGGGCGGACAGGGGCAAAGAGGGGCGGACAGGGGCAAAGAGGGGCGGACAGGGGCAAAGAGGGGCGGACAGGGGCAAAGAGGGGCGGACAGGGGCAAAGAGGGGCGGACAGGGGCAAAGAGGGGCGGACAGGGGCAAAGAGGGGCGGACAGGGGCAAAGAGGGGCGGACAGGGGCAAAGAGGGGCGGACAGGGGCAAAGAGGGGCGGACAGGGGCAAAGAGGGGCGGACAGGGGCAAAGAGGGGCGGACAGGGGCAAAGAGGGGCGGACAGGGGCAAAGAGGGGCGGACAGGGGCAAAGAGGGGCGGACAGGGGCAAAGAGGGGCGGACAGGGGCAAAGAGGGGCGGACAGGGGCAAAGAGGGGCGGACAGGGGCAAAGAGGGGCGGACAGGGGCAAAGAGGGGCTGACAGGGGCAAAGAGGGGCTGACAGGGGCAAAGAGGGGCTGACAGGGGCAAAGAGGGGCTGACAGGGGCAAAGAGGGGCTGACAGGGGCAAAGAGGGGCTGACAGGGGCAAAGAGGGGCTGACAGGGGCAAAGAGGGGCTGACAGGGGCAAAGAGGGGCTGACAGGGGCAAAGAGGGGCTGACAGGGGCAAAGAGGGGCTGACAGGGGCAAAGAGGGGCTGACAGGGGCAAAGAGGGGCTGACAAGGGCAAAGAGGGGCTGACAAGGGCAAAGAGGGGCTGACAAGGGCAAAGAGGGGCTGACAAGGGCAAAGAGGGGCTGACAAGGGCAAAGAGGGGCTGACAAGGGCAAAGAGGGGCTGACAAGGGCAAAGAGGGGCTGACAAGGGCAAAGAGGGGCTGACAAGGGCAAAGAGGGGCTGACAAGGGCAAAGAGGGGCTGACAAGGGCAAAGAGGGGCTGACAAGGGCAAAGAGGGGCTGACAAGGGCAAAGAGGGGCTGACAAGGGCAAAGAGGGGCTGACAAGTTCGGAGAATACGGGAAAAGTGGAAAGAGTGTCGGACATGTGCAAAGAGGGTTGGAAAAGGGCAAAGAGGGGCGGACAAGTGCGGAGAATAGGGGACAAGGGCAAAGAGGGAAGGAGAAGAGCAGAGAATACGGGACAAGGGCACAGAGGGGCGGACAAGGGCGGAGAATACAGGACAAGGGCAAAGAGGTGTGGACAAGGGCACAGAGGGGCGGACAAGGGCGGAGAATACAGGACAAGGGCAAAGAGGTGTGGACAAGGGCAAAGAGGGGCGGACAAGAGTGGAGAATACGGGAAAAGGGCAAAGAGGGGCGGACAAGGGCGAAGAGGGGCGGACAAGGGCGAAGAGGGGCGGACAAGGGCGAAGAGGGGCGGACAAGGGCGAAGAGGGGCGGACAAGGGCGAAGAGGGGCGGACAAGGGCGAAGAGGGGCGGACAAGGGCGAAGAGGGGCGGACAAGGGCGAAGAGGGGCGGACAAGGGCGAAGAGGGGCGGACAAGGGCGAAGAGGGGCGGACAAGGGCGAAGAGGGGCGGACAAGGGCGAAGAGGGGCGGACAAGGGCGAAGAGGGGCGGACAAGGGCGAAGAGGGGCGGACAAGGGCGAAGAGGGGCGGACAAGGGCGAAGAGGGGCGGACAAGGGCGAAGAGGGGCGGACAAGGGCGAAGAGGGGCGGACAAGGGCGAAGAGGGGCGGACAAGGGCGAAGAGGGGCGGACAAGGGCGAAGAGGGGCGGACAAGGGCGAAGAGGGGCGGACAAGGGCAAGAGGGGCGGACAAGGGCAAGAGGGGCGGACAAGATCAAAGAGGGGCGGAGAATTGCGCAAAATACGGGACAAGGACAAAGAGGGGCGGACAAGGGCTAAGAGGGGCAGACAAAGGACAAGAGGGGTGGACAAGGGCAAAAGGGACCGACAAGTTCAAAGAGGGGCAGACAAGGCCAAATAGGGCCTGACAAGGGCAAAGAGGGGCGGAGAAGTGCGGAGAATATGTGACAAGGGCTAAGAGGGGCGGACAAGGGCAAAGAGGGGCAGACAAGTGCAAAGAGGGGCGGAGAAGGGCGGAGAATACGGGACAGGGGCAAAGATGGTCGGGGAAGTGCGGAGAATATGGCACAAGGGCAAAGAGGGGCGGACAATGGCAAAGAGGGTCGGACAGGGCAAAGAGGGTCGGACAAGTGAGGAGAACACGGGACACGGCCACAGAGGGGCGGACAAGGGCGGAGAACACGGGACAAGGCCACAGAGGGGCGGACAAGGGCGGAGAACACGGGACAAGGCCACAGAGGGGCGGACAAGGGCGGAGAACACGGGACAAGGCCACAGAGGTGCGGACAAGGGCGGAGAACACGGGACAAGGCCACAGAGAGGCGGACAAAGGCGGAGAACACGGGACAAGGGCCCAAGTCGTGCCGGGATGGGCCCAAGTCGGGCCGGCCAAGTGTGGAAAATACCGGACAGGGGTAAGAGCAGGGCCGCAGAGGGTAAGAGCAGGGCCGCAGAGGGTAAGAGCAGGGCCGCAGAGGGCGGAGGTGCAGTTCAGTCTCAACTCAGTACCTTATATTAAACGTTCTGTTAGTCGAGCTTAACCAGCTTGAAGTGAAAGTACTTCCGGAGAAGACTCTACTGAGAGCCAGCATTTGATTGTAGCAGATTCCCCGCAGTCCTTGTGCTGAACGGTATGAAATTTCAAAGTGACACTTTAACCGCCATTCTGATGTTACTGTACACAAGCCGAGACTGAACATTCTACAAGCCTTGCTTTGCACTGAAAGCACTCTAAGAGAAGACATTCAGAAACAGCAGCATTCCATGCTAGCATCTTCCCTGCGGGAGACACTCTCTTTTCCCAAATCGCCTTATTAGGCGAAAGTAAGTCACAATTCAGTACCCTATACTAAACCGTTCTGTTAGACATTCTTCTGCAGCTTGCAGTGAAGGCGCTTCCAGAGAAGACTCTAACAAAAGCCAGAATTTGATCATAGCAGCTTCCCTACAGTACTTCTCTGCATCCCCTCCATGGTTTCAGAGACTAGCAGAAACTACCACACTTAGGGCTGCTAGCTCTCCAAAGTAATGGATGCCCCTAGACTGCATGGTCTAGTCACATTAAAACATTAAGAACCGGGCTGCTATACCTTGGCTGACTCTTATCACCTCCTCCGTGCACCAGGCAGAGCAGCTTGAACTGGACACAAATACACACGGAACACTAACACACAAGACCGATGTCGTGAACCGAGGACAAAAGAAGATTTGCAGCAACATGGAGGACTCTTGGACCACGCTTGCCAATGGGCAAGGCAATGGACAGGGCTCTGAGGAAGAACCTACGATAGCCCTGGAAAAGCAAAGATGGTTCCAAAGAGATGTGGCTGCAACTGGCAAGATGAACGGGCAAGAAACCCTTTTAAAGT
Source organism: Phaenicophaeus curvirostris (assembly GCF_032191515.1). Classification (NCBI taxonomy): domain Eukaryota; kingdom Metazoa; phylum Chordata; class Aves; order Cuculiformes; family Cuculidae; genus Phaenicophaeus; species Phaenicophaeus curvirostris. The sequence goes on from NW_027206838.1 coordinate 183,019, forward strand.
CCTAAAGATGCAGAGGATGGATGGAACAAATCCCAGAACAGGGATCCAACAAAACGGAAGACTAACTATCCTGGATAATAAGGCCGGCTGCAAGGCTGCAGCAGAAGACAACTGACCGGATGCTTCCAAAACACAAGAGCGATCCACGCTTTAAAAATGTGAAGAAAGAAAAGCAGTGCCCCATCGACACTGCTTTGATCAGTACGAGCATTTGGGACCCTAGACATGGTGCCCAAGGCACATCCGGCATGCCTCGAGTACAAAAGAGGACATCAAGACCTGCAGAAAATTTCAGACACAGCACAGTGACTACACAAACTAGATAACAGATACAGGCTGGAACTGCCCTGCCCATTCAGGGTTTGGGCTGAGAAGTACGCCCCTCTGCCTTCACCTGCCCAAAGAGGACTCTCCCTGCACAGCCTAGGCTACCTTCAAAACCCCTCCCTGCTATCCCCAACCCGCCTCCCGCTTCCCAAATCTGGTCCCTCAACTTAGCTTTCAGAGGGCCACGAATGAAGCTGTCCTTGGCCAAAGCAGCTCAAATCACATCAGCTAACAGAAATAATCCTGCAGTCACTGGGTTCCTCTTCAGCATCTGCAAGGAAAACAAGGAGAAAAACACAGTGCCAAAACACGAGAACGATCCCGGCTTTAGGAGCACGATGCAAGAAAAGCAGTGCCCAATCGACAGTGCATTGATGGGTACAAGCATTCAGGACCCTAGATATGGTGCTCAAGGCATGTCCGGCATGCTGTAAAGGATCCCTCATTACAATGGTATGTGGCCAAGACTGGGATGATGTACGTGAGAGGATCACCTTTTAAATGTCTAAAGACACAAGATGCATGGAAGAAGTCTTAGGCCTACAGGGATCCTTGAAAATATAAGACTAGCGATTGTGGCCACCAACACAGTCTGCAAGGTCACAGGAAAAGATGGCTGACTAGAAACTTTGAAAATGTGAAGCCAATCCACACTTAGGTTATGATGCAAGAAGAACAGTGCCTAATTGGCATTGTACCCATGAGTACAGGCATTCAAGACCCTCGAGATGCTGCTCAAGTCATATGCTGCATTCCTTTAAAGCAAAGGGGACATCAAGGCTTAAGAAACATGAAAGAGAAACAGAATATAAAGCACACAGCACAGACAAGCTGGAACGGCCCTACCTGGAACATGCTAGCTTTGGGCTGAGAAGTAACACCCTCCTGCTCTCCATGCCCAAAGGGGACATTTCCTGCACAGCCCTCTCCCCTAGGCTACTTTTAAAACTCCACCCTGCCATCCCCAGCCTTCTCCCCTCTGTCACACCCCACCCCTGCCCCCGTCCCTCAACTTAGCTTTCAGACCACCAGGAGGCTTCCTCAGCAGAAAAAACTCCAAGAGCATCAGCTCCCTGGGATGATCCTACAGTTGCCAGGTTCCACTTGGCCATCTGTAAGAAAACCAAAGATAAAACTAAAATAGTGCCAACAGCCAGCATTGCACGGATCAATGTCAGCACCTTACATGACAACTTGCTCTGCCTAACTGCCATGTTCTTCCACTCACTTGCTCCACAGCAGTTCTTATGTCAGATGCTGCAGCTGTTATCACCCAGGGTAATTAAATTAAGAGAATTACTCACACCTGTGAGAAGTCTGCCCCATGCTCCTTCTCCCTACTACCCAGCTCATCTCAAATGCTCTTCCCATTCCCAAGGTGGCCCACACAGTGCCTGCCAAACCAAAAGTAAATACTATGTTGCCAAAGAACACTTTGCTCTTCTAGACGTACTCAACTTCCTCCTCACCATCAGCCCCACAATGATGAGAAAAAGCCTGACTACCTCACCGGCACCCCAAAATTCTCTGCTGTCTGCTTGCTTCTCCTCTCCTCCTCAGCACTTAAGTTGTAGGACCAGTAGTGGTGATACCCAGGACAAAAGAAAGATGAGCCATGGAGATCCTAATTCTAGGAAGTTACCAGACTTTAGTCACAGGAGTAAACAAGAAGAACTTGAAAAAGAATATTCTTATCAAAACCCAGTAAAGATTATTAACACAGAAGACATAAAAACACAGGACACTCACCACACAGCAATGGAGACTGGAATTACAGAGGCAGTCAGCCAATGAAAAACTCGCAACAGTGGGATTTGACTGCTCTAAGACCTAAATTGGAAACTCAATGACCGTAAAAAAACACAATGGATAACAGGGACAAGGTAACAACCGCTGTAAGCAATAACAAAGCAAACCTCACTGGTAAGTTCAGGAAAAATCCAAAACTCTACTAAATAAGGGAGGCTTGTGTGCCCACAGACCAGATGAAAAAGAGTTGCTCAGCTGCTAACTGTTACGAGCCAAAACAATATCCAATCTCTTCCCTGAGAAAGGCAAGGGAAACAAGGGGCAGAATCCTGCACTGTAGATAGGCAGTGAGTCCATATGTTTAAGTAGCAAGGTCTCTGATATTCATAGGATCACCAGGTTGGAAAAGACCCATTGGATCATTGAGTCCAACCATTCCTATCAATCACTAAACCACGTCCCTCAGCACTTCGGCCACCCGTCCTTTAAACACCTCCAGGGAAGGTGACTCTACCACCTCCTTGGGCAGCCTTTGCCCATCCCTAATAACCCTTTCAGTGAAATATTTTTTCCTGATGTACAGCCTGAACCTTCCCTGGCAGAGCTTGAGGCTATTCCCTCTTGTCCTGTCCCCTGTCACTTTGGAGAGGTGGCCAGCTCCCTTATCTCCACAACCTCCTTTCAGCAATGAAGTCTCCCCTCAGCATCCTCTTCTCCAGGCTAAACACCCCCAGCTCTCTGAGCCACTCCTCATAAGGCTTATTCACCAGCCCCCTCACCAGCTACAGTACTCTTCTCTGGACATTCAGATGGATGGAGACAGGATGGATGCAAAGAAGTTAGTTGAGGAACACAATAAGTAGAAGGTATAAGGGAGCAGAGATCTCACAGCCCTAGAGATTACATTTCTTAGGGTAACTAATGCTTTTCAACTTGTGTCTCAACCTCATCGTTACCTCGTTGGCTACAGAGAGACTAGAACAACAGACACCTGAATGGCACTTGCATCTGACCACCAAACTGACCCAAGAAAGACTGATGAACCCATCTCCCTTTCCCCAAACCATTAAAGCCCTTTTCTACCCCTGAAGTATCAGAGAAGGAACCCTGTTCCTTCTTAACAGAACCTGTCCTATATTTTAACCCCCCTGACCCTTCTGTGTTGCTGTTCCTTGGGAGCTGAGCTCCTGAGCCCTTCCCAAGGCTCCCCTGGCCCCTTCTATCTTCCACCAACCCACAGACTCAACTTCCTACCACAGGCCAACAAGGCTCATTCCAGGTTATTATCACCCACAAGATGCCCATTACAAACTGCAGAGCCCCTAGGGCCAATACATCATGCCACACAGAATGAGGAACAACAACAAATCATCCCGTAACTAAAAACTCGAGGCAAAGCACCCAGAAAAAAAACAAAGAAGGAAAACAAACCATTAAAACATCTTGCCCCCTCCAACACCCAATCAAAAATTACTGACAAAAAAGCCCCATAGTTACAGCTGTATGTGCTGCTTTGCCTGGACTCTTCCAAAGCTCATACCTCCTCCAACAGATGCCTCTGCTTCTTTAGAGGATCAGAAAAAAAAAAAATCAAAAAAAAAAGCCAAAAAACACCACTTACCCAACTAGCCTAAAATATATAATGAATTGAAACAGCAGCAAAACTCTAACCTCAAGGATAAACCACAACCTAAATGACCTCCAGAGGCAAGGCCTGTAGCTTATATAACCCTGGCCCTTCCCACCCACCACCTGTGACTGGGGTATGGTGAAGCCCTCACAGGTATAAAGAGTGCCTGGGGAGCAGCTGTGTTTTATTAACTCTGCCTTACATTCTCAGCTAGAACAACACTACTATGTGTCTGAAAGCATCCTTACAAGAAATAACAGTATGCGTGCTGTCACTGCAACATTGCTAGTTGTGACAATGATGGAACTAGGTAACGAACATTTTAGACCTGGACTTTTTTGTTCCTTTCATTTATCGTGCTGCTACAATTACTGTTCCCAGGTATCGCTATACCCCTACTCTTTAATTATTCTGTGCTCTTTTCTCTCTCTTTTTTCCCCCAGTCTTCAGTATCAGTTCTCTGTCCATACTTTTTTTCTCCTTTTCCACCTTTCTCCCAATCTGTGTTCCTCATTCTGTTGATACTCCCCTTTGCTCCTCTTGCTGTTTCTGAATCTTTGTGTTAGTCCCTGCCCCTTTTTATAATCCTCTGCCTGTCTGTAGTGCTCCTAGTTCCTCTCAAAAAAGTCAACGCTTTTTTATGTACACACATGGCCTTATGAGAAACAGCTGAGAGGACTGGGGTTGTTTAGTCTGGAGAAAAGGAGGCTGAGGGGAGACTTCATTGCTCTCTACAATTACCTGAAAGGAAATTGTAGAGAGGAGGATGATGGCCATTTCTCCCAAGTGACAGGGGACAGGACAAGAGGGAATGGCCTCAAGCTCCACCAGGGGAATCTGCAGCTTACAGTGAAAGCGCTTCCAGAGGCAAGTCTAATGAGGGCAAACATTTGATGGTAGCAGCTTCCCTGCGGGAGATACTCTCTTTGCCAAAATCGCTTTATTAGGCGAAAGTAAGTTACAATTCAGTACCCTATCCTACAGCTTGCTGTTAGGAGGGAATCTGCAGCTTGCAGTGAAAGTGCTTCAAGAGAGGACTCTAACGAGAGCCAGCATTTGATGGTAGCAGCTTCCCTGCGGGAGATACTCTCTTTTCCAAAATCGCATTATTAGCCGCATTTAAGATACAATTCAGTACCCTATCCTAAAGCTTGCTGTTAGGAGGGAATCTGCAGCTTGCCGTGAAAGCGCTTCCAGAGGGGAGTCTAATGAGGGCAAACATTTGATGGTAGCAGCTTCCCTGCGGGAGATACTCTCTTTGCCAAAATCGAATTATTAGGCAAAAGTAAGTTACAATTCAGTACCCTATCCTAAAGCTTGCTGTTAGGAGGGAATCTGCAGCTTGCAGTGAAAGCGCTTCCAGAGGGGAGTCTAATGAGGGCAAACATTTGATGGTAGCAGCTTCCCTGCGGGAGATACTCTCTTTGCCAAAATCGCATTATTAGGCGAAAGTAAGTTACAATTCAGTACCCTATCCTAAAGCTTGCTGTTAGGAGGGAATCTGCAGCTTGCCGTGAAAGCGCTTCCAGAGGGGAGTCTAATGAGGGCAAACATTTGAAGGTAGCAGCTTCCCTGCCGGAGATATTCTCTTTGCCAAAATCGCCTTATTAGCCGCAGTTAAGTTACAATTCAGTACCCTATCCTAAAGCTTGCTGTTAGGAGGGAATCTGCAGCTTGCCGTGAAAGCGCTTCCAGAGGGGAGTCTAATGAGGGCAAACATTTGATGGTAGCAGCTTCCCTGCGGGAGATACTCTCTTTGCCAAAATCGCCTTATTAGCCGCAGTTAAGTTACAATTCAGTACCCTATCCTAAAGCTTGCTGTTAGGAGGGAATCTGCAGCTTGCAGTGAAAGCGCTTCCAGAGGGGAGTCTAATGAGGGCAAACATTTGATGGTAGCAGCTTCCCTGCGGGAGATACTCTCTTTGCCAAAATCGCATTATTAGGCGAAAGTAAGTTACAATTCAGTACCCTATCCTAAAGCTTGTTGTTAGGAGGGAATCTGCAGCTTGCAGTGAAAGCGCTTCCAGAGGGGAGTCTAATGAGGGCAAACATTTGATGGTAGCAGCTTCCCTGCGGGAGATATTCTCTTTGCCAAAATCGCATTATTAGGCGAAAGTAAGTTACAATTCAGTACCCTATCCTAAAGCTTGCTGTTAGGAGGGAATCTGCAGCTTTCAGTGAAAGCGCTTCCAGAGCGGAGTCTAATGAGGGCAAACATTTGATGGTAGCAGCTTCCCTGCGGGAGATACTCTCTTTGCCAAAATCGCATTATTAGGCGAAAGTAAGTTACAATTCAGTACCCTATCCTAAAGCTTGCTGTTAGGAGGGAATCTGCAGCTTGCACTGAAAGCGCTTCCAGAGGGGAGTCTAATGAGGGCAAACATTTGAAGGTAGCAGCTTCCCTGCCGGAGATATTCTCTTTGCCAAAATCGCCTTATTAGCCACAGTTAAGTTACAACTCAGTACACTATCCTAAAGCTTGCTGTTAGGAGGGAATCTGCAGCTTGCAGTGAAAGCGCTTCCAGAGGGGAGTCTAATGAGGGCAAACATTTGATGGTAGCAGCTTCCCTGCGGGAGATACTCTCTTTGCCAAAATCGCCTTATTAGCCGCAGTTAAGTTACAACTCAGTACCCTATCCTAAAGCTTGCTGTTAGGAGGGAATCTGCAGCTTGCAGTGAAAGCGCTTCCAGAGGGGAGTCTAATGAGGGCAAACATTTGATGGTAGCAGCTTCCCTGCGGAACATACTCTCTTTGCCAAAATCGCATTATTAGGCGAAAGTAAGTTACAATTCAGTACCTTATCCTAAAGCTTGCTGTTAGGAGGGAATCTGCAGCTTGCAGTGAAAGCGCTTCCAGAGGGGAGTCTAACGAGGGCAAACATTTGATGGTAGCAGCTTCCCTGCGGGAGATACTCTCTTTGCCAAAATCGCATTATTAGGCGAAAGTAAGTTACAATTCAGTACCCTATCCTAAAGCTTGCTGTTAGGAGGGAATCTGCAGCTTGCAGTGAAAGCGCTTCCAGAGGGGAGTCTAATGAGGGCAAACATTTGATGGTAGCAGCTTCCCTGCGGGAGATACTCTCTTTGCCAAAATCGCATTATTAGGCGAAAGTAAGTTACAATTCAGTACCCTATCCTAAAGCTTGCTGTTAGGAGGGAATCTGCAGCTTGCAGTGAAAGCGCTTCCAGAGGGGAGTCTCTTGAGGGCAAACATTTGATGGTAGCAGCTTCTCTGCGGGAGATACTCTCTTTGCCAAAATCGCCTTATTAGGCGAAAGTAAGTTACAATTCAGTACCCTATCCTAAAGCTTGCTGTTAGGAGGGAATCTGCAGCTTGCAGTGAAAGCGCTTCCAGAGGGGAGTCTAATGAGGGCAAACATTTGATGGTAGCAGCTTCCCTGCGGGAGATACTCTCTTTGCCAAAATCGCCTTATTAGGCGAAAGTAAGTTACAATTCAGTACCCTATCCTAAAGCTTGTTGTTAGGAGGGAATCTGCAGCTTGCAGTGAAAGCGCTTCCAGAGGGGAGTCTAATGAGGGCAAACATTTGATGGTAGCAGCTTCCCTGCGGGAGATAGTCTCTTTGCCAAAATCGCATTATTAGGCGAAAGTAAGTTACAATTCAGTACCCTATCCTAAAGCTTGCTGTTAGGAGGGAATCTGCAGCTTGCAGTGAAAGCGCTTCCAGAGGGGAGTCTAATGAGGGCAAACATTTGATGGTAGCAGCTTCCCTGCGGGAGATACTCTCTTTGCCAAAATCGCATTATTAGGCGAAAGTAAGTTACAATTCAGTACCCTATCCTAAAGCTTGCTGTTAGGAGGGAATCTGCAGCTTGCACTGAAAGCGCTTCCAGAGGGGAGTCTCTTGAGGGCAAACATTTGATGGTAGCAGCTTCCCTGCGGGAGATACTCTCTTTGCCAAAATCGCATTATTAGGCGAAAGTAAGTTACAATTCAGTACCCTATCCTAAAGCTTGCTGTTAGGAGGGAATCTGCAGCTTGCAGTGAAAGCGCTTCCAGAGGGGAGTCTAATGAGGGCAAACATTTGATGGTAGCAGCTTCCCTGCGGGAGATACTCTCTTTGCCAAAATCGCATTATTAGCCGCAGTTAAGTTTCAATTCAGTACCCTATCCTAAAGCTTGCTGTTAGGAGGGAATCTGCAGCTTGCAGTGAAAGCGCTTCCACAGGGGAGTCTAATGAGGGCAAACATTTGATGGTAGCAGCTTCCCTGCGGGAGATACTCTCTTTGCCAAAATCGCATTATTAGGCGAAAGTAAGTTACAATTCAGTACCCTATCCTAAAGCTTGCTGTTAGGAGGGAATCTGCAGCTTGCAGTGAAAGCGCTTCCAGAGGGGAGTCTAATGAGGGCAAACATTTGATGGTAGCAGCTTCCCTGCGGGAGATAGTCTCTTTGCCAAAATCGCATTATTAGGCGAAAGTAAGTTACAATTCAGTACCCTATCCTAAAGCTTGCTGTTAGGAGGGAATCTGCAGCTTGCAGTGAAAGCGCTTCCAGAGGGGAGTCTAATGAGGGCAAACATTTGAAGGTAGCAGCTTCCCTGCCGGAGATATTCTCTTTGCCAAAATCGCCTTATTAGCCGCAGTTAAGTTACAATTCAGTACCCTATCCTAAAGCTTGCTGTTAGGAGGGAATCTGCAGCTTGCCGTGAAAGCGCTTCCAGAGGGGAGTCTAATGAGGGCAAACATTTGATGGTAGCAGCTTCCCTGCGGGAGATACTCTCTTTGCCAAAATCGCATTATTAGGCGAAAGTAAGTTACAATTCAGTACCCTATCCTAAAGCTTGCTGTTAGGAGGGAATCTGCAGCTTGCCGTGAAAGCGCTTCCAGAGGGGAGTCTAATGAGGGCAAACATTTGATGGTAGCAGCTTCCCTGCGGGAGATACTCTCTTTGCCAAAATCGCATTATTAGGCGAAAGTAAGTTACAATTCAGTACCCTATCCTAAAGCTTGCTGTTAGGAGGGAATCTGCAGCTTGCAGTGAAAGCGCTTCCAGAGGGGAGTCTAATGAGGGCAAACATTTGATGGTAGCAGCTTCCCTGCGGGAGATACTCTCTTTGCCAAAATCGCATTATTAGGCGAAAGTAAGTTACAATTCAGTACCCAATCCTAAAGCTTGCTGTTAGGAGGGAATCTGCAGCTTGCAGTGAAAGCGCTTCCAGAGGGGAGTCTAATGAGGGCAAACATTTGATGGTAGCAGCTTCCCTGCGGGAGATATTCTCTTTGCCAAAAACGCCTTATTATCCGCAGTTAAGTTACAATTCAGTACCCTATCCTAAAGCTTGCTGTTAGGAGGGAATCTACAGCTTGCAGTGAAAGCGCTTCCAGAGCGGAGTCTAATGAGGGCAAACATTTGATGGTAGCAGCTTCCCTGCGGGAGATTCTCTCTTTGCCAAAAGCGCATTATTAGGCGAAAGTAAGTTACAATTCAGTACCCTATCCTAAAGCTTGCTGTTAGGAGGGAATCTGCAGCTTGCCGTGAAAGCGCTTCCAGAGGGGAGTCTAATGAGGGCAAACATTTGATGGTAGCAGCTTCCCTGCAGGAGATACTCTCTTTGCCAAAATCGCTTTATTAGACGAAAGTAAGTTACAATTCAGTACCCTATCCTAAAGCTTGTTGTGAAGAGGGAATCTGCAGCTTGCAGTGAAAGCGCTTCCAGAGGGGAGTCTAATGAGGGCAAACATTTGATGGTAGCAGCTTCCCTGCGGGAGATACTCTCTTTGCCAAAATCGCATTATTAGGCGAAAGTAAGTTACAATTCAGTACCCTATCCTAAAGCTTGCTGTTAGGAGGGAATCTGCAGCTTGCAGTGAAAGCGCTTCCAGAGCGGAGTCTAATGAGGGCAAACATTTGATGGTAGCAGCTTCCCTGCAGGAGATACTCTCTTTGCCAAAATCGCATTATTAGGCGAAAGTAAGTTACAATTCAGTACCCTATCCTAAAGCTTGCTGTTAGGAGGGAATCTGCAGCTTGCAGTGAAAGCGCTTCCAGAGGGGAGTCTCTTGAGGGCAAACATTTGATGGTAGCAGCTTCCCTGCGGGAGATACTCTCTTTGCCAAAATCGCATTATTAGCCGCAGTTAAGTTACAATTCAGTACCCTATCCTAAAGCTTGCTGTTAGGAGGGAATCTACAGCTGCAGTGAAAACGCTTCCAGAGCGGAGTCTAATGAGGGCAAACATTTGATGGTAGCAGCTTCCCTGCGGGAGATACTCTCTTTGCCAAAATCGCCTTATTAGCCGCAGTTAAGTTACAATTCAGTACCCTATCCTAAAGCTTGCTGTTAGGAGGGAATCTGCAGCTTGCCGTGAAAGCGCTTCCAGAGGGGAGTCTAATGAGGGCAAACATTTGATGGTAGCAGCTTCCCTGCGGGAGATACTCTCTTTGCCAAAATCGCATTATTAGGCGAAAGTAAGTTACAATTCAGTACCCTATCCTAAAGCTTGCTGTTAGGAGGGAATCTGCAGCTTGCAGTGAAAGCGCTTCCAGAGGGGAGTCTAATGAGGGCAAACATTTGATGGTAGCAGCTTCCCTGCGGGAGATATTCTCTTTGCCAAAATCGCATTATTAGCCGCAGTTAAGTTACAATTCAGTACCCTATCCTAAAGATTGCTGTTAGGAGGGAATCTACAGCTTGCAGTGAAAGCACTTCCAGAGCGGAGTCTAATGAGGGCAAACATTTGATGGTAGCAGCTTCCCTGCGGGAGATACTCTCTTTGCCAAAATCGCATTATTAGGCGAAAGTAAGTTACAATTCAGTACCCTATCCTAAAGCTTGCTGTTAGGAGGGAATCTGCAGCTTGCAGTGAAAGCGCTTCCAGAGGGGAGTCTAATGAGGGCAAACATTTGATGGTAGCAGCTTCCCTGCGGGAGATACTCTCTTTGCCAAAATCGCATTATTAGGCGAAAGTAAGTTACAATTCAGTACCTTATCCTAAAGCTTGCTGTTAGGAGGGAATCTGCAGCTTGCAGTGAAAGCGCTTCCAGAGGGGAGTCTAATGAGGGCAAACATTTGATGGTAGCAGCTTTCCTGCGGGAGATACTCTCTTTGCCAAAATCGCATTATTAGGCGAAAGTAAGTTACAATTCAGTACCCTATCCTAAAGCTTGCTGTTAGGAGGGAATCTGCAGCTTGCAGTGAAAGCGCTTCCAGAGGGGAGTCTAATGAGGGCAAACATTTGATGGTAGCAGCTTCCCTGCGGGAGATACTCTCTTTGCCAAAATCGCATTATTAGACGAAAGTAAGTTACAATTCAGTACCCTATCCTAAAGCTTGCTGTTAGGAGGGAATCTGCAGCTTGCAGTGAAAGCGCTTCCAGAGGGGAGTCTAACGAGGGCAAACATTTGATGGTAGCAGCTTCCCTGCGGGAGATACTCTCTTTGCCAAAATCGCATTATTACGCGAAAGTAAGTTACAATTCAGTACCCTATCCTAAAGCTTGTTGTTAGGAGGGAATCTGCAGCTTGCAGTGAAAGCGCTTCCAGAGCGGAGTCTAATGAGGGCAAACATTTGATGGTAGCAGCTTCCCTGCGGGAGATACTCTCTTTGCCAAAATCGCATTATTACGCGAAAATAAGTTACAATTCAGTACCCTATCCTAAAGCTTGCTGTTAGGAGGGAATCTACAGCTTGCAGTGAAAGCGCTTCCAGAGCGGAGTCTAATGAGGGCAAACATTTGATGGTAGCAGCTTCCCTGCGGGAGATACTCTCTTTGCCAAAATCGCCTTATTAGCCGCAGTTAAGTTACAATTCAGTACCCTATCCTAAAGCTTGCTGTTAGGAGGGAATCTGCAGCTTGCAGTGAAAGCGCTTCCAGAGGGGAGTCTAATGAGGGCAAACATTTGATGGTAGCGGCTTTCCTGCGGGAGATACTCTCTTCGCCAAAATCGCATTATTAGGCGTAAGTAAGTTACAATTCAGTACACTATCCTAAAGCTTGCCGTTAGGAGGGAATCTGCAGCTTGCAGTGAAAGCGCTTCCAGAGGGGAGTCTAATGAGGGCAAACATTTGATGGTAGCAGCTTCCCTGCGGGAGATACTCTCTTTGACAAAATCGCATTATTACGCGAAAGTAAGTTGCAATTCAGTACCCTATCCTAAAGCTTGCTGTTAGGAGGGAATCTGCAGCTTGCAGTGAAAGCGCTTCCAGAGGGGAGTCTAATGAGGGCAAACATTTGATGGTAGCAGCTTCCCTGCGGGAGATATTCTCTTTGCAAAAATCACCTTATTAGCCGCAGTTAAGTTACAATTCAGTACCCTATCCTAAAGCTTGCTGTTAGGAGGGAATCTACAGCTTGCAGTGAAAGCGCTTCCAGAGCGGAGTCTAATGAGGGCAAACATTTGATGGTAGCAGCTTCCCTGCGGGAGATACTCTCTTTGCCAAAATCGCATTATTAGGCGAAAGTAAGTTACAATTCAGTACCCTATCCTAAAGCTTGCTGTTAGGAGGGAATCTGCAGCTTGCCGTGAAAGCGCTTCCAGAGGGGAGTCTCTTGAGGGCAAACATTTGATGGTAGCAGCTTCCCTGCGGGAGATACTCTCTTTGCCAAAATCGCATTATTAGGCGAAAGTAAGTTACAATTCAGTACCCTATCCTAAAGCTTGCTGTTAGGAGGGAATCTGCAGCTTGCAGTGAAAGCGCTTCCAGAGGGGAGTCTAATGAGGGCAAACATTTGATGGTAGCAGCTTCCCTGCGGGAGATACTCTCTTTGCCAAAATCGCATTATTAGGCGAAAGTAAGTTACAATTCAGTACCCTATCCTAAAGCTTGCTGTTAGGAGGGAATCTGCAGCTTGCAGTGAAAGTGCTTCCAGAGGGGAATCTAATGAGGGCAAACATTTGATGGTAGCAGCTTCCCTGCGGGAGATATTCTCTTTGCCAAAATCGCCTTATTAGCCACAGTTAAGTTACAATTCAGTACCCTATCCTAAAGATTGCTGTTAGGAGGGAATCTACAGCTTGCAGTGAAAGCACTTCCAGAGCGGAGTCTAATGAGGGCAAACATTTGATGGTAGCAGCTTCCCTGCGGGAGATACTCTCTTTGCCAAAATCGCATTATTAGGCGAAAGTAAGTTACAATTCAGTACCCTATCCTAAAGCTTGCTGTTAGGAGGGAATCTGCAGCTTGCAGTGAAAGCGCTTCCAGAGGGGAGTCTAATGAGGGCAAACATTTGATGGTAGCAGCTTCCCTGCGGGAGATACTCTCTTTGCCAAAAACGCATTATTAGGCGAAAATAAGTTACAATTCAGTATCTTATCCTAAAGCTTGCTGTTAGGAGGGAATCTGCAGCTTGCAGTGAAAGCGCTTCCAGAGGGGAGTCTAATGAGGGCAAACATTTGATGGTAGCAGCTTTCCTGCGGGAGATACTCTCTTTGCCAAAATCGCATTATTAGGCGAAAGTAAGTTACAATTCAGTACCCTATCCTAAAGCTTGCTGTTAGGAGGGAATCTACAGCTTGCAGTGAAAGCGCTTCCAGAGGGGAGTCTAATGAGGGCAAACATTTGATGGTAGCAGCTTCCCTGCGGGAGATACTCTATTTGCCAAATTTGCATTATTAGACGAAAGTAAGTTACAATTCAGTACCCTATCCTAAAGCTTGCTGTTAGGAGGGAATCTGCAGCTTGCGTGAAAGCGCTTCCAGAGGGGAGTCTAACGAGGACAAAAATTTGATGGTAGCAGCTTCCCTGCGGGAGATACTCTCTTTGCCAAAATCGCATTATTAGGCGAAAGTAAGTTACAATTCAGTACCCTATCCTAAAGCTTGCTGTTAGGAGGGAATCTGCAGCTTGCAGTGAAAGCGCTTCCAGAGGGGAGTCTAATGAGGGCAAACATTTGATGGTAGCAGCTTCCCTGCGGGAGATATTCTCTTTGCAAAAATCACCTTATTAGCCGCAGTTAAGTTACAATTCAGTACCCTATCCTAAAGCTTGCTGTTAGGAGGGAATCTACAGCTTGCAGTGAAAGCGCTTCCAGAGCGGAGTCTAATGAGGGCAAACATTTGAAGGTAGCAGCTTCCCTGCGGGAGATACTCTCTTTGCCAAAATCGCATTATTAGGCGAAAGTAAGTTACAATTCAGTACCCTATCCTAAAGCTTGCTGTTAGGAGGGAATCTGCAGCTTGCCGTGAAAGCGCTTCCAGAGGGGAGTCTCTTGAGGGCAAACATTTGATGGTAGCAGCTTCCCTGCGGGAGATACTCTCTTTGCCAAAATCGCATTATTAGGTGAAAGTAAGTTACAATTCAGTACCCTATCCTAAAGCTTGCTGTTAGGAGGGAATCTGCAGCTTGCAGTGAAAGCGCTTCCAGAGGGGAGTCTAATGAGGGCAAACATTTGATGGTAGCAGCTTCCCTGCGGGAGATACTCTCTTTGCCAAAATCGCCTTGTTAGCCGCAGTTAAGTTACAATTCAGTACCCTATCCTAAAGCTTGCTGTTAGGAGGGAATCTGCAGCTTGCAGTGAAAGCGCTTCCAGAGGGGAGTCTCTTGAGGGCAAACATTTGATGGTAGCAGCTTCCCTGCGGGAGATACTCTCTTTGCCAAAATCGCATTATTAGGCGAAAGTAAGTTACAATTCAGTACCCTATCCTAAAGCTTGCTGTTAGGAGGGAATCTGCAGCTTGCAGTGAAAGCGCTTCCAGAGGGGAGTCTAATGAGGGCAAACATTTGATGGTAGCAGCTTCCCTGCGGGAGATATTCTCTTTGCCAAAATCGCCTTATTAGCCGCAGTTAAGTTACAATTCAGTACCCTATCCTAAAGATTGCTGTTAGGAGGGAATCTACAGCTTGCAGTGAAAGCACTTCCAGAGCGGAGTCTAATGAGGGCAAACATTTGATGGTAGCAGCTTCCCTGCGGGAGATACTCTCTTTGCCAAAATCGCATTATTAGGCGAAAGTAAGTTACAATTCAGTACCCTATCCTAAAGCTTGCTGTTAGGAGGGAATCTGCAGCTTGCAGTGAAAGCGCTTCCAGAGGGGAGTCTAATGAGGGCAAACATTTGATGGTAGCAGCTTCCCTGCGGGAGATACTCTCTTTGCCAAAATCGCATTATTAGGCGAAAGTAAGTTACAATTCAGTACCCTATCCTAAAGCTTGCTGTTAGGAGGGAATCTGCAGCTTGCAGTGAAAGCGCTTCCAGAGGGGAGTCTAATGAGGGCAAACATTTGATGGTAGCAGCTTTCCTGCGGGAGATACTCTCTTTGCCAAAATCGCATTATTAGGCGAAAGTAAGTTACAATTCAGTACCCTATCCTAAAGCTTGCTGTTAGGAGGGAATCTGCAGCTTGCAGTGAAAGTGCTTCCAGAGGGGAGTCTAATGAGGGCAAACATTTGATGGTAGCAGCTTCCCTGCGGGAGATATTCTCTTTGCAAAAATCACCTTATTAGCCGCAGTTAAGTTACAATTCAGTACCCTATCCTAAAGCTTGCTGTTAGGAGGGAATCTACAGCTTGCAGTGAAAGCGCTTCCAGAGGGGAGTCTAATGAGGGCAAACATTTGATGGTAGCAGCTTCCCTGCGGGAGATACTCTCTTTGCCAAAATCGCATTATTAGGCGAAAGTAAGTTACAATTCAGTACCCTATCCTAAAGCTTGCTGTTAGGAGGGAATCTGCAGCTTGCCGTGAAAGCGCTTCCAGAGGGGAGTCTCTTGAGGGCAAACATTTGATGGTAGCAGCTTCCCTGCGGGAGATAGTCTCTTTGCCAAAATCGCATTATTAGGCGAAAGTAAGTTACAATTCAGTACCCTATCCTAAAGCTTGCTGTTAGGAGGGAATCTGCAGCTTGCAGTGAAAGCGCTTCCAGAGGGGAGTCTCTTGAGGGCAAACATTTGATGGTAGCAGCTTCCCTGCGGGAGATACTCTCTTTGCCAAAATCGCCTTGTTAGCCGCAGTTAAGTTACAATTCAGTACCCTATCCTAAAGCTTGCTGTTAGGAGGGAATCTGCAGCTTGCAGTGAAAGCGCTTCCAGAGGGGAGTCTAATGAGGGCAAACATTTGATGGTAGCAGCTTCCCTGCGGGAGATACTCTCTTTGCCAAAATCGCATTATTAGACGAAAGTAAGTTACAATTCAGTACCCTATCCTAAAGCTTGCTGTTAGGAGGGAATCTGCAGCTTGCAGTGAAAGCGCTTCCAGAGGGGAGTCTAACGAGGGCAAACATTTGATGGTAGCAGCTTCCCTGCGGGAGATACTCTCTTTGCCAAAATCGCATTATTACGCGAAAGTAAGTTACAATTCAGTACCCTATCCTAAAGCTTGTTGTTAGGAGGGAATCTGCAGCTTGCAGTGAAAGCGCTTCCAGAGGGGAGTCTAATGAGGGCAAACATTTGATGGTAGCAGCTTCCCTGCGGGAGATACTCTCTTTGCCAAAATCGCATTATTAGGCGAAAGTAAGTTACAATTCAGTACCCTATCCTAAAGCTTGCTGTTAGGAGGGAATCTACAGCTTGCAGTGAAAGCGCTTCCAGAGGGGAGTCTAATGAGGGCAAACATTTGATGGTAGCAGCTTCCCTGCGGGAGATAATCTCTTTGCCAAAATCGCATTATTAGGCGAAAGTAAGTTACAATTCAGTACCCTATCCTAAAGCTTGCTGTTAGGAGGGAATCTGCAGCTTGCAGTGAAAGCGCTTCCAGAGGGGAGTCTAATGAGGGCAAACATTTGATGGTAGCAGCTTCCCTGCGGGAGATACTCTCTTTGCCAAAATCGCATTATTAGGCGAAAGTAAGTTACAATTCAGTACCCTATCCTAAAGCTTGCTGTTAGGAGGGAATCTGCAGCTTGCAGTGAAAGCGCTTCCAGAGGGGAGTCTAATGAGGGCAAACATTTGATGGTAGCGGCTTTCCTGCGGGAGATACTCTCTTCGCCAAAATCGCATTATTAGGCGAAAGTAAGTTACAATTCAGTACCCTATCCTAAAGCTTGCCGTTAGGAGGGAATCTGCAGCTTGCAGTGAAAGCGCTTCCAGAGGGGAGTCTAATGAGGGCAAACATTTGATGGTAGCAGCTTCCCTGCGGGAGATACTCTATTTGCCAAATTTGCATTATTAGACGAAAGTAAGTTACAATTCAGTACCCTATCCTAAAGCTTGCTGTTAGGAGGGAATCTGCAGCTTGCGTGAAAGCGCTTCCAGAGGGGAGTCTAACGAGGACAAACATTTGATGGTAGCAGCTTCCCTGCGGGAGATACTCTCTTTGCCAAAATCGCATTATTACGCGAAAGTAAGTTACAATTCAGTACCCTATCCTAAAGCTTGCTGTTAGGAGGGAATCTGCAGCTTGCACTGAAAGCGCTTCCAGAGGGGAGTCTAATGAGGGCAAACATTTGAAGGTAGCAGCTTCCCTGCCGGAGATATTCTCTTTGCCAAAATCGCCTTATTAGCCGCAGTTAAGTTACAACTCAGTACCCTATCCTAAAGCTTGCTATTAGGAGGGAATCTGCAGCTTGCAGTGAAAGCGCTTCCAGAGGGGAGTCTAATGAGGGCAAACATTTGATGGTAGCAGCTTCCCTGCGGGACATACTCTCTTTGCCAAAAGCGCATTATTAGGCGAAAGTAAGTTACAATTCAGTACACTATCCTAAAGCTTGCTGTTAGGAGGGAATCTGCAGCTTGCAGTGAAAGCGCTTCCAGAGGGGAGTCTAATGAGGGCAAACATTTGATGGTAGCAGCTTCCCTGCGGGAGATACTCTCTTTGCCAAAATCGCATTATTAGGCGAAAGTAAGTTACAATTCAGTACCTTATCCTAAAGCTTGCTGTTAGGAGGGAATCTGCAGCTTGCAGTGAAAGCGCTTCCAGAGGGGAGTCTAACGAGGGCAAACATTTGATGGTAGCAGCTTCCCTGCGGGAGATACTCTCTTTGCCATAATCGCATTATTAGGCGAAAGTAAGTTACAATTCAGTACCCTATCCTAAAGCTTGTTGTGAAGAGGGAAACTGCAGCTTGCAGTGAAAGCGCTTCCAGAGGGGAGTCTAATGAGAGCAAACATTTGATGGTAGCAGCTTCCCTGCGGGAGATACTCTCTTTGCCAAAATCGCATTATTAGGCGAAAGTAAGTTACAATTCAGTACCTTATCCTAAAGCTTGCTGTTAGGAGGGAATCTGCAGCTTGCAGTGAAAGCGCTTCCAGAGGGGAGTCTAATGAGGGCAAACATTTGATGGTAGCAGCTTCCCTGCGGGAGATACTCTCTTTGCCAAAATCGCATTATTAGGCGAAAGTAAGTTACAATTCAGTACCCTATCCTAAAGCTTGCTGTTAGGAGGGAATCTGCAGCTTGCAGTGAAAGCGCTTCCAGAGGGGAGTCTCTTGAGGGCAAACATTTGATGGTAGCAGCTTCCCTGCGGGAGATACTCTCTTTGCCAAAATCGCCTTATTAGACGAAAGTAAGTTACAATTCAGTACCCTATCCTAAAGCTTGCTGTTAGGAGGGAATCTGCAGCTTGCCGTGAAAGCGCTTCCAGAGGGGAGTCTAATGAGGGCAAACATTTGATGGTAGCAGCTTCCCTGCGGGAGATACTCTCTTTGCCAAAATCGCATTATTAGGCGAAAGTAAGTTACAATTCAGTACCCTATCCTAAAGCTTGCTGTTAGGAGGGAATCTGCAGCTTGCAGTGAAAGCGCTTCCAGAGGGGAGTTTAATGAGGGCAAACATTTGATGGTAGCAGCTTCCCTGCGGGAGATACTCTCTTTGCCAAAATCGCATTATTAGGCGAAAGTAAGTTACAATTCAGTACCCTATCCTAAAGCTTGCTGTTAGGAGGGAATCTGCAGCTTGCAGTGAAAGCGCTTCCAGAGGGGAGTCTAATGAGGGCAAACATTTGATGGTAGCAGCTTCCCTGCGGGAGATACTCTCTTTGCCAAAATCGCCTTATTAGGCGCAAGTAAGTTACAATTCAGTACCCTATCCTAAAGCTTGCTGTTAGGAGGGAATCTGCAGCTTGCAGTGAAAGCGCTTCCAGAGGGGAGTCTAATGAGGGCAAACATTTGATGGTAGCAGCTTCCCTGCGGGAGATACTCTCTTTGCCAAAATCGCATTATTAGGCGAAAGTAAGTTACAATTCAGTACCCTATCCTAAAGCTTGCTGTTAGGAGGGAATCTGCAGCTTGCAGTGAAAGCGCTTCCAGAGGGGAGTCTCTTGAGGGCAAACATTTGATGGTAGCAGCTTCCCTGCGGGAGATACTCTCTTTGCCAAAATCGCATTATTAGGCGAAAGTAAGTTACAATTCAGTACCCTATCCTAAAGCTTGCTGTTAGGAGGGAATCTGCAGCTTGCCGTGAAAGCGCTTCCAGAGGGGAGTCTAATGAGGGCAAACATTTGATGGTAGCAGCTTCCCTGCGGGAGATACTCTCTTTGCCAAAATCGCCTTATTAGGCGAAAGTAAGTTACAATTCAGTACCCTATCCTAAAGCTTGTTGTTAGGAGGGAATCTGCAGCTTGCAGTGAAAGCGCTTCCAGAGGGGAGTCTAATGAGGGCAAACATTTGATGGTAGCAGCTTCCCTGCGGGAGATAGTCTCTTTGCCAAAATCACATTATTAGGCGAAAGTAAGTTACAATTCAGTACCCTATCCTAAAGCTTGCTGTTAGGAGGGAATCTGCAGCTTGCAGTGAAAGCGCTTCCAGAGGGGAGTCTAATGAGGGCAAACATTTGATGGTAGCAGCTTCCCTGCGGGAGATACTCTCTTTGCCAAAATCGCATTATTAGGCGAAAGTAAGTTACAATTCAGTACCCTATCCTAAAGCTTGCTGTTAGGAGGGAATCTGCAGCTTGCAGTGAAAGCGCTTCCAGAGGGGAGTTTAATGAGGGCAAACATTTGATGGTAGCAGCTTCCCTGCGGGAGATACTCTCTTTGCCAAAATCGCATTATTAGGCGAAAGTAAGTTACAATTCAGTACCCTATCCTAAAGCTTGCTGTTAGGAGGGAATCTGCAGCTTGCAGTGAAAGCGCTTCCAGAGGGGAGTCTAATGAGGGCAAACATTTGATGGTAGCAGCTTCCCTGCGGGAGATACTCTCTTTGCCAAAATCGCCTTATTAGGCGCAAGTAAGTTACAATTCAGTACCCTATCCTAAAGCTTGCTGTTAGGAGGGAATCTGCAGCTTGCAGTGAAAGCGCTTCCAGAGGGGAGTCTAATGAGGGCAAACATTTGATGGTAGCAGCTTCCCTGCGGGAGATACTCTCTTTGCCAAAATCGCATTATTAGGCGAAAGTAAGTTACAATTCAGTACCCTATCCTAAAGCTTGCTGTTAGGAGGGAATCTGCAGCTTGCAGTGAAAGCGCTTCCAGAGGGGAGTCTAATGAGGGCAAACATTTGATGGTAGCAGCTTCCCTGCGGGAGATACTCTCTTTGCCAAAATCGCATTATTAGGCGAAAGTAAGTTACAATTCAGTACCCTATCCTAAAGCTTGCTGTTAGGAGGGA
This sequence comes from Phaenicophaeus curvirostris, assembly GCF_032191515.1. Lineage (NCBI taxonomy): Eukaryota > Metazoa > Chordata > Aves > Cuculiformes > Cuculidae > Phaenicophaeus > Phaenicophaeus curvirostris. Next base: position 203,161 of record NW_027206838.1, read on the forward strand.
ATCTGCAGCTTGCAGTGAAAGCGCTTCCAGAGGGGAGTCTAATGAGGGCAAACATTTGATGGTAGCAGCTTCCCTGCGGGAGATACTCTCTTTGCGAAAAACGCCTTATTATCCGCAGTTAAGTTACAATTCAGTACCCTATCCTAAAGCTTGCTGTTAGGAGGGAATCTACAGCTTGCAGTGAAAGCGCTTCCAGAGCGGAGTCTAATGAGGGCAAACATTTGATGGTAGCAGCTTCCCTGCGGGAGATTCTCTCTTTGCCAAAATCGCATTATTAGGCGAAAGTAAGTTACAATTAAGTACACTATCCTAAAGCTTGCTGTTAGGAGGGAATCTGCAGCTTGCACTGAAAGCGCTTCCAGAGGGGAGTCTAATGAGGGCAAACATTTGATGGTAGCAGCTTCCCTGCAGGAGATACTCTCTTTGCCAAAATCGCTTTATTAGACGAAAGTAAGTTACAATTCAGTACCCTATCCTAAAGCTTGTTGTTAGGAGGGAATCTGCAGCTTGCAGTGAAAGCGCTTCCAGAGGGGAGTCTAATGAGGGCAAACATTTGATGGTAGCAGCTTCCCTGCGGGAGATACTCTCTTTGCCAAAATCGCATTATTAGGCGAAAGTAAGTTACAATTCAGTACCCTATCCTAAAGCTTGCTGTTAGGAGGGAATCTGCAGCTTGCAGTGAAAGCGCTTCCAGAGGGGAGTCTAATGAGGGCAAACATTTGATGGTAGCAGCTTCCCTGCGGGAGATACTCTCTTTGCCAAAATCGCATTATTAGGCGAAAGTAAGTTACAATTCAGTACCCTATCCTAAAGCTTGCTGTGAGGAGGGAATCTGCAGCTTGCAGTGAAAGCGCTTCCAGAGGGGAGTCTAATGAGGGCAAACATTTGATGGTAGCAGCTTCCCTGCGGGAGATACTCTCTTTGCCAAAATCGCATTATTAGGCGAAAGTAAGTTACAATTCAGTACCCTATCCTAAAGCTTGCTGTTAGGAGGGAATCTACAGCTTGCAGTGAAAGCGCTTCCAGAGCGGAGTCTAATGAGGGCAAACATTTGATGGTAGCAGCTTCCCTGCGGGAGATACTCTCTTTGCCAAAATCGCCTTATTAGCCGCAGTTAAGTTACAATTCAGTACCCTATCCTAAAGCTTGCTGTTAGGAGGGAATCTGCAGCTTGCAGTGAAAGCGCTTCCAGAGGGGAGTCTAATGAGGGCAAACATTTGATGGTAGCGGCTTTCCTGCGGGAGATACTCTCTTCGCCAAAATCGCATTATTAGGCGAAAGTAAGTTACAATTCAGTACCCTATCCTAAAGCTTGCCGTTCGGAGGGAATCTGCAGCTTGCAGTGAAAGCGCTTCCAGAGGGGAGTCTAACGAGGACAAACATTTGATGGTAGCAGCTTCCCTGCGGGAGATACTCTCTTTGACAAAATCGCATTATTACGCGAAAGTAAGTTGCAATTCAGTACCCTATCCTAAAGCTTGCTGTTAGGAGGGAATCTGCAGCTTGCAGTGAAAGCGCTTCCAGAGGGGAGTCTAATGAGGGCAAACATTTGATGGTAGCAGCTTCCCTGCGGGAGATATTCTCTTTGCAAAAATCACCTTATTAGCCGCAGTTAAGTTACAATTCAGTACCCTATCCTAAAGCTTGCTGTTAGGAGGGAATCTACAGCTTGCAGTGAAAGCGCTTCCAGAGCGGAGTCTAATGAGGGCAAACATTTGATGGTAGCAGCTTCCCTGCGGGAGATACTCTCTTTGCCAAAATCGCATTATTAGGCGAAAGTAAGTTACAATTCAGTACCCTATCCTAAAGCTTGCTGTTAGGAGGGAATCTGCAGCTTGCCGTGAAAGCGCTTCCAGAGGGGAGTCTAATGAGGGCAAACATTTGATGGTAGCAGCTTCCCTGCGGGAGATACTCTCTTTGCCAAAATCGCCTTATTAGGCGAAAGTAAGTTACAATTCAGTACCCTATCCTAAAGCTTGCTGTTAGGAGGGAATCTGCAGCTTGCAGTGAAAGCGCTTCCAGAGGGGAGTCTAATGAGGGCAAACATTTGATGGTAGCAGCTTCCCTGCGGGAGATACTCTCTTTGCCAAAATCGCATTATTAGGCGAAAGTAAGTTACAATTCAGTACCCTATCCTAAAGCTTGCTGTTAGGAGGGAATCTGCAGCTTGCAGTGAAAGCGCTTCCAGAGGGGAGTCTCTTGAGGGCAAACATTTGATGGTAGCAGCTTCCCTGCGGGAGATACTCTCTTTGCAAAAATCACATTATTAGGCGAAAGTAAGTTACAATTCAGTACCCTATCCTAAAGCTTGCTGTTAGGAGGGAATCTGCAGCTTGCAGTGAAAGCGCTTCCAGAGGGGAGTCTAATGAGGGCAAACATTTGATGGTAGCAGCTTCCCTGCGGGAGATATTCTCTTTGCCAAAATCGCCTTATTAGCCGCAGTTAAGTTACAATTCAGTACCCTATCCTAAAGCTTGCCGTTAGGAGGGAATCTGCAGCTTGCAGTGAAAGCGCTTCCAGAGGGGAGTCTAATGAGGGCAAACATTTGATGGTAGCAGCTTCCCTGCGGGAGATACTCTATTTGCCAAATTTGCATTATTAGACGAAAGTAAGTTACAATTCAGTACCCTATCCTAAAGCTTGCTGTTAGGAGGGAATCTGCAGCTTGCAGTGAAAGCGCTTCCAGAGGGGAGTCTAACGAGGACAAACATTTGATGGTAGCAGCTTCCCTGCGGGAGATATTCTCTTTGCAAAAATCACCTTATTAGCCGCAGTTAAGTTACAATTCAGTACCCTATCCTAAAGCTTGCTGTTAGGAGGGAATCTACAGCTTGCAGTGAAAGCGCTTCCAGAGGGGAGTCTAATGAGGGCAAACATTTGATGGTAGCAGCTTCCCTGCGGGAGATATTCTCTTTGCAAAAATCACCTTATTAGCCGCAGTTAAGTTACAATTCAGTACCCTATCCTAAAGCTTGCTGTTAGGAGGGAATCTACAGCTTGCAGTGAAAGCGCTTCCAGAGGGGAGTCTAATGAGGGCAAACATTTGATGGTAGCAGCTTCCCTGCGGGAGATACTCTCTTTGCCAAAATCGCATTATTAGGCGAAAGTAAGTTACAATTCAGTACCCTATCCTAAAGCTTGCTGTTAGGAGGGAATCTGCAGCTTGCCGTGAAAGCGCTTCCAGAGGGGAGTCTCTTGAGGGCAAACATTTGATGGTAGCAGCTTCCCTGCGGGAGATACTCTCTTTGCCAAAATCGCATTATTAGGTGAAAGTAAGTTACAATTCAGTACCCTATCCTAAAGCTTGCTGTTAGGAGGGAATCTGCAGCTTGCAGTGAAAGCGCTTCCAGAGGGGAGTCTAATGAGGGCAAACATTTGATGGTAGCAGCTTCCCTGCGGGAGATACTCTCTTTGCCAAAATCGCCTTGTTAGCCGCAGTTAAGTTACAATTCAGTACCCTATCCTAAAGCTTGCTGTTAGGAGGGAATCTGCAGCTTGCAGTGAAAGCGCTTCCAGAGGGGAGTCTCTTGAGGGCAAACATTTGATGGTAGCAGCTTCCCTGCGGGAGATACTCTCTTTGCCAAAATCGCATTATTAGGCGAAAGTAAGTTACAATTCAGTACCCTATCCTAAAGCTTGCTGTTAGGAGGGAATCTGCAGCTTGCAGTGAAAGCGCTTCCAGAGGGGAGTCTAATGAGGGCAAACATTTGATGGTAGCAGCTTTCCTGCGGGAGATACTCTCTTTGCCAAAATCGCATTATTAGGCGAAAGTAAGTTACAATTCAGTACCCTATCCTAAAGCTTGCTGTTAGGAGGGAATCTGCAGCTTGCAGTGAAAGCGCTTCCAGAGGGGAGTCTAATGAGGGCAAACATTTGATGGTAGCAGCTTCCCTGCGGGAGATACTCTCTTTGCCAAAATCGCATTATTACGCGAAAGTAAGTTACATTCAGTACCCTATACTAAAGCTTGTTGTTAGGAGGGAATCTGCAGCTTGCAGTGAAAGCGCTTCCAGAGGGGAGTCTAATGAGGGCAAACATTTGATGGTAGCAGCTTCCCTGCGGGAGATACTCTCTTTGCCAAAATTGCCTTATTAGGCGAAAGTAAGTTACAATTCAGTACCCTATCCTAAAGCTTGCTGTTAGGAGGGAATCTACAGCTTGCAGTGAAAGCGCTTCCAGAGGGGAGTCTAATGAGGGCAAACATTTGATGGTAGCAGCTTCCCTGCGGGAGATACTCTCTTTGCCAAAATCGCATTATTAGGCGAAAGTAAGTTACAATTCAGTACCCTATCCTAAAGCTTGCTGTTAGGAGGGAATCTGCAGCTTGCAGTGAAAGCGCTTCCAGAGGGGAGTCTAATGAGGGCAAACATTTGATGGTAGCAGCTTCCCTGCGGGAGATACTCTCTTTGCCAAAATCGCCTTATTAGCCGCAGTTAAGTTACAATTCAGTACCCTATCCTAAAGCTTGCTGTTAGGAGGGAATCTGCAGCTTGCAGTGAAAGCGCTTCCAGAGGGGAGTCTAATGAGGGCAAACATTTGATGGTAGCAGCTTCCCTGCGGAAGATACTCTCTTTGCCAAAATCGCACTATTAGACGAAAGTAAGTTACAATTCAGTACCCTACCCTAAAGCTTGCTGTTAGGAGGGAATCTGCAGCTTGCAGTGAAAGCGCTTCCAGAGGGGAGTCTAACGAGGGCAAACATTTGATGGTAGCAGCTTCCCTGCGGGAGATACTCTCTTTGCCAAAATCGCATTATCAGGCGAAAGTAAGTTACAATTCAGTACCCTATCCTAAAGCTTGCTGTTAGGAGGGAATCTACAGCTTGCAGTGAAAGCGCTTCCAGAGGGGAGTCTAATGAGGGCAAACATTTGATGGTAGCAGCTTCCCTGCGGGAGATAATCTCTTTGCCAAAATCGCCTTATTAGCCGCAGTTAAGTTACAATTCAGTACCCTATCCTAAAGCTTGCTGTTAGGAGGGAATCTGCAGCTTGCAGTGAAAGCGCTTCCAGAGGGGAGTCTAATGAGGGCAAACATTTGATTGTAGCGGCTTTCCTGCGGGAGATACTCTCTTTGCCAAATTTGCATTATTAGACGAAAGTAAGTTACAATTCAGTACCCTATCCTAAAGCTTGCTGTTAGGAGGGAATCTGCAGCTTGCAGTGAAAGCGCTTCCAGAGGGGAGTCTAATGAGGGCAAACATTTGATGGTAGCAGCTTCCCTGCGGGAGATACTCTCTTTGCCAAAATCGCCTTATTAGCCGCAGTTAAGTTACAATTCAGTACCCTATCCTAAAGCTTGCTGTTAGGAGGGAATCTGCAGCTTGCAGTGAAAGCGCTTCCAGAGGGGAGTCTCTTGAGGGCAAACATTTGATGGTAGCAGCTTCCCTGCGGGAGATACTCTCTTTGCCAAAATCGCATTATTAGGCGAAAGTAAGTTACAATTCAGTACCCTATCCTAAAGCTTGCTGTTAGGAGGGAATCTGCAGCTTGCAGTGAAAGCGCTTCCAGAGGGGAGTCTAATGAGGGCAAACATTTGATGGTAGCAGCTTCCCTGCGGGAGATACTCTCTTTGCCAAAATCGCATTATTAGGCGAAAGTAAGTTACAATTCAGTACCCTATCCTAAAGCTTGCTGTTAGGAGGGAATCTGCAGCTTGCAGTGAAAGCGCTTCCAGAGGGGAGTCTAATGAGGGCAAACATTTGATGGTAGCAGCTTCCCTGCGGGAGATATTCTCTTTGCCAAAATCGCCTTATTAGCCGCTGTTAAGATACAATTCAGTACCCTATCCTAAAGCTTGCTGTTAGGACGGAATCTACAGCTTGCAGTGAAAGCGCTTCCAGAGCGGAGTCTAATGAGGGCAAACATTTGATGGTAGCAGCTTCCCTGCGGGAGATACTCTCTTTGCCAAAATCGCATTATTAGGCGAAAGTAAGTTACAATTCAGTACCCTATCCTAAAGCTTGCTGTTAGGAGGGAATCTGCAGCTTGCAGTGAAAGCGCTTCCAGAGGGGAGTCTAATGAGGGCAAACATTTGATGGTAGCAGCTTCCCTGCGGGAGATACTCTCTTTGCCAAAATCGCCTTATTAGCCGCAGTTAAGTTACAATTCAGTACCCTATCCTAAAGCTTGCTGTTAGGAGGGAATCTGCAGCTTGCAGTGAAAGCGCTTCCAGAGGGGAGTCTAATGAGGGCAAACATTTGATGGTAGCAGCTTCCCTGCGGAAGATACTCTCTTTGCCAAAATCGCACTATTAGACGAAAGTAAGTTACAATTCAGTACCCTACCCTAAAGCTTGCTGTTAGGAGGGAATCTGCAGCTTGCAGTGAAAGCGCTTCCAGAGGGGAGTCTAACGAGGGCAAACATTTGATGGTAGCAGCTTCCCTGCGGGAGATACTCTCTTTGCCAAAATCGCATTATCAGGCGAAAGTAAGTTACAATTCAGTACCCTATCCTAAAGCTTGCTGTTAGGAGGGAATCTACAGCTTGCAGTGAAAGCGCTTCCAGAGGGGAGTCTAATGAGGGCAAACATTTGATGGTAGCAGCTTCCCTGCGGGAGATAATCTCTTTGCCAAAATCGCCTTATTAGCCGCAGTTAAGTTACAATTCAGTACCCTATCCTAAAGCTTGCTGTTAGGAGGGAATCTGCAGCTTGCAGTGAAAGCGCTTCCAGAGGGGAGTCTAATGAGGGCAAACATTTGATTGTAGCGGCTTTCCTGCGGGAGATACTCTCTTTGCCAAATTTGCATTATTAGACGAAAGTAAGTTACAATTCAGTACCCTATCCTAAAGCTTGCTGTTAGGAGGGAATCTGCAGCTTGCAGTGAAAGCGCTTCCAGAGGGGAGTCTAATGAGGGCAAACATTTGATGGTAGCAGCTTCCCTGCGGGAGATACTCTCTTTGCCAAAATCGCCTTATTAGCCGCAGTTAAGTTACAATTCAGTACCCTATCCTAAAGCTTGCTGTTAGGAGGGAATCTGCAGCTTGCAGTGAAAGCGCTTCCAGAGGGGAGTCTCTTGAGGGCAAACATTTGATGGTAGCAGCTTCCCTGCGGGAGATACTCTCTTTGCCAAAATCGCATTATTAGGCGAAAGTAAGTTACAATTCAGTACCCTATCCTAAAGCTTGCTGTTAGGAGGGAATCTGCAGCTTGCAGTGAAAGCGCTTCCAGAGGGGAGTCTAATGAGGGCAAACATTTGATGGTAGCAGCTTCCCTGCGGGAGATACTCTCTTTGCCAAAATCGCATTATTAGGCGAAAGTAAGTTACAATTCAGTACCCTATCCTAAAGCTTGCTGTTAGGAGGGAATCTGCAGCTTGCAGTGAAAGCGCTTCCAGAGGGGAGTCTAATGAGGGCAAACATTTGATGGTAGCAGCTTCCCTGCGGGAGATATTCTCTTTGCCAAAATCGCCTTATTAGCCGCTGTTAAGATACAATTCAGTACCCTATCCTAAAGCTTGCTGTTAGGACGGAATCTACAGCTTGCAGTGAAAGCGCTTCCAGAGCGGAGTCTAATGAGGGCAAACATTTGATGGTAGCAGCTTCCCTGCGGGAGATACTCTCTTTGCCAAAATCGCATTATTAGGCGAAAGTAAGTTACAATTCAGTACCCTATCCTAAAGCTTGCTGTTAGGAGGGAATCTGCAGCTTGCAGTGAAAGCGCTTCCAGAGGGGAGTCTAATGAGGGCAAACATTTGATGGTAGCAGCTTCCCTGCGGGAGATACTCTCTTTGCCAAAATCGCATTATTAGGCGAAAGTAAGTTACAATTCAGTACCCTATCCTAAAGCTTGCTGTTAGGAGGGAATCTGCAGCTTGCAGTGAAAGCGCTTCCAGAGGGGAGTCTAATGAGGGCAAACATTTGATGGTAGCAGCTTCCCTGTGGGAGATAGTCTCTTTGCCAAAATCGCATTATTAGGCGAAAGTAAGTTACAATTCAGTACCCTATCCTAAAGCTTGCTGTTAGGAGGGAATCTGCAGCTTGCAGTGAAAGCGCTTCCAGAGGGGAGTCTAATGAGGGCAAACATTTGATGGTAGCAGCTTCCCTGCGGGAGATACTCTCTTTGCCAAAATCGCATTATTAGGCGAAAGTAAGTTACAATTCAGTACCCTATCCTAAAGCTTGCTGTTAGGAGGGAATCTGCAGCTTGCAGTGAAAGCGCTTCCAGAGGGGAGTCTAATGAGGGCAAACATTTGATGGTAGCAGCTTCCCTGCGGGAGATACTCTCTTTGCCAAAATCGCCTTATTAGCCGCAGTTAAGTTACAATTCAGTACCCTATCCTAAAGCTTGCTGTTAGGAGGGAATCTGCAGCTTGCAGTGAAAGCGCTTCCAGAGGGGAGTCTAATGAGGGCAAACATTTGATGGTAGCAGCTTCCCTGCGGGAGATACTCTCTTTGCCAAAATCGCCTTATTAGACGAAAGTAAGTTACAATTCAGTACCCTATCCTAAAGCTTGCTGTTAGGAGGGAATCTGCTGCTTGCAGTGAAAGCGCTTCCAGAGGGGAGTTTAACGAGGGCAAACATTTGATGGTAGCAGCTTCCCTGCGGGAGATACTCTCTTTGCCAAAATGGCATTATTACGCGAAAGTAAGTTACAATTCAGTACCCTATCCTAAAGCTTGCTGTTAGGAGGGAATCTGCAGCTTGCCGTGAAAGCGCTTCCAGAGGGGAGTCTCTTGAGGGCAAACATTTGATGGTAGCAGCTTCCCTGCGGGAGATAGTCTCTTTGCCAAAATCGCATTATTAGGCGAAAGTAAGTTACAATTCAGTACCCTATCCTAAAGCTTGCTGTTAGGAGGGAATCTGCAGCTTGCAGTGAAAGCGCTTCCAGAGGGGAGTCTAATGAGGGCAAACATTTGATGGTAGCAGCTTCCCTGCGGGAGATACTCTCTTTGCCAAAATCGCCTTGTTAGCCGCAGTTAAGTTACAATTCAGTACCCTATCCTAAAGCTTGCTGTTAGGAGGGAATCTGCAGCTTGCAGTGAAAGCGCTTCCAGAGGGGAGTCTAATGAGGGCAAACATTTGATGGTAGCAGCTTCCCTGCGGGAGATACTCTCTTTGCCAAAATCGCATTATCAGGCGAAAGTAAGTTACAATTCAGTACCCTATCCTAAAGCTTGCTGTTAGGAGGGAATCTGCAGCTTGCAGTGAAAGCGCTTCCAGAGGGGAGTCTAATGAGGGCAAACATTTGATGGTAGCAGCTTTCCTGCGGGAGATACTCTCTTTGCCAAAATCGCATTATTAGGCGAAAGTAAGTTACAATTCAGTACCCTATCCTAAAGCTTGCTGTTAGGAGGGAATCTGCAGCTTGCAGTGAAAGCGCTTCCAGAGGGGAGTCTAATGAGGGCAAACATTTGATGGTAGCAGCTTCCCTGCGGGAGATACTCTCTTTGCCAAAATCGCATTATTAGGCGAAAGTAAGTTACAATTCAGTACCCTATCCTAAAGCTTGCTGTTAGGAGGGAATCTGCAGCTTGCAGTGAAAGTGCTTCCAGAGGGGAGTCTAATGAGGGCAAACATTTGATGGTAGCAGCTTCCCTGCGGGAGATACTCTCTTTGCCAAAATCGCCTTATTAGCCGCAGTTAAGTTACAATTCAGTACCCTATCCTAAAGCTTGCTGTTAGGAGGGAATCTGCAGCTTGCAGTGAAAGCGCTTCCAGAGGGGAGTCTAATGAGGGCAAACATTTGATGGTAGCAGCTTCCCTGCGGGAGATACTCTCTTTGCCAAAATCGCATTATTAGGCGAAAGTAAGTTACAATTCAGTACCCTATCCTAAAGCTTGCTGTTAGGAGGGAATCTGCAGCTTGCAGTGAAAGCGCTTCCAGAGGGGAGTCTAATGAGGGCAAACATTTGATGGTAGCAGCTTTCCTGCGGGAGATACTCTCTTCGCCAAAATCGCATTATTAGGCGAAAGTAAGTTACAATTCAGTACCCTATCCTAAAGCTTGCTGTTAGGAGGGAATCTGCAGCTTGCCGTGAAAGCGCTTCCAGAGGGGAGTCTAATGAGGGCAAATATTTGATGGTAGCAGCTTCCCTGCGGGAGATACTCTCTTTGCCAAAATCGCATTATTAGACGAAAGTAAGTTACAATTCAGTACCCTATCCTAAAGCTTGCTCTTAGGAGGGAATCTGCAGCTTGCAGTGAAAGCGCTTCCAGAGGGGAGTCTCTTGAGGGCAAACATTTGATGGTAGCAGCTTCCCTGCGGGAGATACTCTCTTTGCCAAAATCGCATTATTAGGCGAAAGTAAGTTACAATTCAGTACCCTATCCTAAAGCTTGCTGTTAGGAGGGAATCTACAGCTTGCCGTGAAAGCGCTTCCAGAGGGGAGTCTAATGAGGGCAAACATTTGATGGTAGCAGCTTCCCTGCGGGAGATATTCTCTTTGACAAAATCACCTTATTAGCCGCAGTTAAGTTACAATTCAGTACCCTATCCTAAAGCTTGCTGTTAGGAGGGAATCTGCAGCTTGCAGTGAAAGCGCTTCCAGAGGGGAGTCTAATGAGGGCAAACATTTGATGGTAGCAGCTTCCCTGCGGGAGATACTCTCTTTGCCAAAATCGCATTATTAGGCGAAAGTAAGTTACAATTCAGTACCCTATCCTAAAGCTTGCTGTTAGGAGGGAATCTGCAGCTTGCAGTGAAAGCGCTTCCAGAGGGGAGTCTAATGAGGGCAAACATTTGATGGTAGCAGCTTCCCTGCGGGAGATACTCTCTTTGCCAAAATCGCCTTATTAGGCGCAAGTAAGTTACAATTCAGTACCCTATCCTAAAGCTTGCTGTTAGGAGGGAATCTGCAGCTTGCAGTGAAAGCGCTTCCAGAGGGGAGTCTAATGAGGGCAAACATTTGATGGTAGCAGCTTCCCTGCGGGAGATACTCTCTTTGCCAAAATCGCCTTATTAGGCGAAAGTAAGTTACAATTCAGTACCCTATCCTAAAGCTTGCTGTTAGGAGGGAATCTGCAGCTTGCAGTGAAAGCGCTTCCAGAGGGGAGTCTAATGAGGGCAAACATTTGATGGTAGCAGCTTCCCTGCGGGAGATACTCTCTTTGCCAAAATCGCATTATTACGCGAAAGTAAGTTACAATTCAGTACCCTATCCTAAAGCTTGCTGTTAGAAGGGAATCTGCAGCTTGCAGTGAAAGCGCTTCCAGAGGGGAGTCTCTTGAGGGCAAACATTTGATGGTAGCAGCTTCCCTGCGGGAGATACTCTCTTTGCCAAAATCGCATTATTAGGCGAAAGTAAGTTACAATTCAGTACCCTATCCTAAAGCTTGCTGTTAGGAGGGAATCTGCAGCTTGCAGTGAAAGCGCTTCCAGAGGGGAGTCTAATGAGGGCAAACATTTGATGGCAGCAGCTTCCCTGCGGGAGATACTCTCTTTACCAAAATCGCATTATTAGGCGAAAGTAAGTTACAATTCAGTACCCAATCCTAAAGCTTGCTGTTAGGAGGGAATCTGCAGCTTGCCGTGAAAGCGCTTCCAGAGGGGAGTCTAATGAGGGCAAACATTTGATGGTAGCAGCTTCCCTGCGGGAGATACTCTCTTTGCCAAAATCGCATTATTAGGCGAAAGTAAGTTACAATTCAGTACCCTATCCTAAAGCTTGCTGTTAGGAGGGAATCTGCAGCTTGCAGTGAAAGCGCTTCCAGAGGGGAGTCTAATGAGGGCAAACATTTGATGGTAGCAGCTTCCCTGCGGGAGATACTCTCTTTGCCAAAATCGCATTATTAGGTGAAAGTAAGTTACAATTCAGTACCCTATCCTAAAGCTTGCTGTTAGGAGGGAATCTGCAGCTTGCAGTGAAAGCGCTTCCAGAGGGGAGTCTAATGAGGGCAAACATTTGATGGCAGCAGCTTCCCTGCGGGAGATACTCTCTTTGCCAAAATCGCATTATTAGGCGAAAGTAAGATACAATTCAGTACCCTATCCTAAAGCTTGCTGTTAGGAGGGAATCTGCAGCTTGCAGTGAAAGCGCTTCCAGAGGGGAGTCTAATGAGGGCAAACATTTGATGGTAGCAGCTTCCCTGCGGGAGATACTCTCTTTGCCAAAATCGCATTATTAGGCGAAAGTAAGTTACAATTCAGTACCCTATCCTAAAGCTTGCTGTTAGGAGGGAATCTGCAGCTTGCAGTGAAAGCGCTTCCAGAGGGGAGTCTAATGAGGGCAAACATTTGATGGTAGCAGCTTCCCTGCGGGAGATACTCTCTTTGCCAAAATCGCATTATTAGGTGAAAGTAAGTTACAATTCAGTACCCTATCCTAAAGCTTGCTGTTAGGAGGGAATCTGCAGCTTGCAGTGAAAGCGCTTCCAGAGGGGAGTCTAATGAGGGCAAACATTTGATGGTAGCAGCTTCCCTGCGGGAAATACTCTCTTTGCCAAAATCGCATTATTAGGCGAAAGTAAGTTACAATTCAGTACCCTATCCTAAAGCTTGCTGTTAGGAGGGAATCTGCAGCTTGCAGTGAAAGCGCTTCCAGAGGGGAGTCTAATGAGGGCAAACATTTGATGGTAGCAGCTTCCCTGCGGGAGGTACTCTCTTTGCCAAAATCGCCTTATTAGCCGCAGTTAAGTTTCAATTCAGTACCCTATCCTAAAGCTTGCTGTTAGGAGGGAATCTGCAGCTTGCAGTGAAAGCGCTTCCAGAGGGGAGTCTAATGAGGGCAAACATTTGATGGTAGCAGCTTCCCTGCGGGAGATACTCTCTTTGCCAAAATCGCATTATTAGGCGAAAGTAAGTTACAATTCAGTACCCTATCCTAAAGCTTGCTGTTAGGAGGGAATCTGCAGCTTGCAGTGAAAGCGCTTCCAGAGGGGAGTCTAATGAGGGCAAACATTTGATGGTAGCAGCTTTCCTGCGGGAGATACTCTCTTCGCCAAAATCGCATTATTAGGCGAAAGTAAGTTACAATTCAGTACCCTATCCTAAAGCTTGCTGTTAGGAGGGAATCTGCAGCTTGCCGTGAAAGCGCTTCCAGAGGGGAGTCTAATGAGGGCAAATATTTGATGGTAGCAGCTTCCCTGCGGGAGATACTCTCTTTGCCAAAATCGCATTATTAGACGAAAGTAAGTTACAATTCAGTACCCTATCCTAAAGCTTGCTGTTAGGAGGGAATCTGCAGCTTGCAGTGAAAGCGCTTCCAGAGGGGAGTCTCTTGAGGGCAAACATTTGATGGTAGCAGCTTCCCTGCGGGAGATACTCTCTTTGCCAAAATCGCATTATTAGGCGAAAGTAAGTTACAATTCAGTACCCTATCCTAAAGCTTGCTGTTAGGAGGGAATCTGCAGCTTGCAGTGAAAGCGCTTCCAGAGGGGAGTCTAATGAGGGCAAACATTTGATGGTAGCAGCTTCCCTGCGGGAGATATTCTCTTTGACAAAATCACCTTATTAGCCGCAGTTAAGTTACAATTCAGTACCCTATCCTAAAGCTTGCTGTTAGGAGGGAATCTGCAGCTTGCAGTGAAAGCGCTTCCAGAGGGGAGTCTAATGAGGGCAAACATTTGATGGTAGCAGCTTCCCTGCGGGAGATACTCTCTTTGCCAAAATCGCATTATTAGGCGAAAGTAAGTTACAATTCAGTACCCTATCCTAAAGCTTGCTGTTAGGAGGGAATCTGCAGCTTGCAGTGAAAGCGCTTCCAGAGGGGAGTCTAATGAGGGCAAACATTTGATGGTAGCAGCTTCCCTGCGGGAGATACTCTCTTTGCCAAAATCGCATTATTAGGCGAAAGTAAGTTACAATTCAGTACCCTATCCTAAAGCTTGCTGTTAGGAGGGAATCTGCAGCTTGCAGTGAAAGCGCTTCCAGAGGGGAGTCTAATGAGGGCAAACATTTGATGGTAGCAGCTTCCCTGCGGGAGATAGTCTCCTTGCCAAAATCGCATTATTAGGCGAAAGTAAGTTACAATTCAGTACCCTATCCTAAAGCTTGCTGTTAGGAGGGAATCTGCAGCTTGCAGTGAAAGCGCTTCCAGAGGGGAGTCTAATGAGGGCAAACATTTGATGGTAGCAGCTTCCCTGCGGGAGATACTCTCTTTGCCAAAATCGCCTTATTAGGCGAAAGTAAGTTACAATTCAGTACCCTATCCTAAAGCTTGCTGTTAGGAGGGAATCTGCAGCTTGCAGTGAAAGCGCTTCCAGAGCGGAGTCTAATGAGGGCAAACATTTGATGGTAGCAGCTTCCCTGCGGGAGATACTCTCTTTGCCAAAATCGCCTTATTAGCCGCAGTTAAGTTACAATTCAGTGCCCTATCCTAAAGCTTGCTGTTAGGAGGGAATCTGCAGCTTGCAGTGAAAGCGCTTCCAGAGGGGAGTCTAATGAGGGCAAACATTTGATGGTAGCAGCTTCCCTGCGGGAGATACTCTCTTTGCCAAAATCGCATTATTAGCCGCAGTTAAGTTACAATTCAGTACCCTATCCTAAAGCTTGCTGTTAGGAGGGAATCTGCAGCTTGCAGTGAAAGCGCTTCCAGAGGGGAGTCTAATGAGGACAAACATTTGATGGTAGCAGCTTCCCTGCGGGAGATACTCTCTTTGCCAAAATCGCATTATTAGGCGAAAGTAAGTTACAATTCAGTACCCTATCCTAAAGCTTGCTGTTAGGAGGGAATCTGCAGCTTGCAGTGAAAGCGCTTCCAGAGGGGAGTCTAATGAGGGCAAACATTTGATGGTAGCAGCTTCCCTGCGGGAGGTACTCTCTTTGCCAAAATCGCCTTATTAGCCGCAGTTAAGTTTCAATTCAGTACCCTATCCTAAAGCTTGCTGTTAGGAGGGAATCTGCAGCTTGCAGTGAAAGCGCTTCCAGAGGGGAGTCTAATGAGGGCAAACATTTGATGGTAGCAGCTTCCCTGCGGGAGATACTCTCTTTGCCAAAATCGCATTATTAGGCGAAAGTAAGTTACAATTCAGTACCCTATCCTAAAGCTTGCTGTTAGGAGGGAATCTGCAGCTTGCAGTGAAAGCGCTTCCAGAGGGGACTCTAATGAGGGCAAATATTTGATGGTAGCAGCTTCCCTGCGGGAGATAGTCTCTTTGCCAAAATCGCATTATTAGCCTAAGTTAAGTTACAATTCAGTACCCTATCCTAAAGCTTGCTGTTAGGAGGGAATCTGCAGCTTGCAGTGAAAGCGCTTCCAGAGGGGAGTCTAATGAGGGCAAACATTTGATGGTAGCAGCTTCCCTGCGAGAGATACTCTCTTTACCAAAATCGCATTATCAGGCGAAAGTAAGTTACAATTCAGTACCCTATCCTAAAGCTTGCTGTTAGGAGGGAATCTGCAGCTTGCAGTGAAAGCGCTTCCAGAGGGGAGTCTAATGAGGGCAAACATTTGATGGTAGCAGCTTCCCTGCGGGAGATACTCTCTTTGCCAAAATCGCATTATTAGGCGAAAGTAAGTTACAATTCAGTACCCTATCCTAAAGCTTGCTGTTAGGAGGGAATCTGCAGCTTGCAGTGAAAGCGCTTCCAGAGGGGAGTCTAATGAGGGCAAACATTTGATGGTAGCAGCTTCCCTGCGGGAGATACTCTCTTTGCCAAAATCGCATTATTAGGCGAAAGTAAGTTACAATTCAGTACCCTATCCTAAAGCTTGCTGTTAGGAGGGAATCTGCAGCTTGCAGTGAAAGCGCTTCCAGAGGGGAGTCTAATGAGGGCAAACATTTGATGGTAGCAGCTTCCCTGCGGGAGATATTCTCTTTGACAAAATCACCTTATTAGCCGCAGTTAAGTTACAATTCAGTACCCTATCCTAAAGCTTGCTGTTAGGAGGGAATCTGCAGCTTGCAGTGAAAGCGCTTCCAGAGGGGAGTCTAATGAGGGCAAACATTTGATGGTAGCAGCTTCCCTGCGGGAGATACTCTCTTTGCCAAAATCGCATTATTAGGCGAAAGTAAGTTACAATTCAGTACCCTATCCTAAAGCTTGCTGTTAGGAGGGAATCTGCAGCTTGCAGTGAAAGCGCTTCCAGAGGGGAGTCTAATGAGGGCAAACATTTGATGGTAGCAGCTTCCCTGCGGGAGATACTCTCTTTGCCAAAATCGCATTATTAGGCGAAAGTAAGTTACAATTCAGTACCCTATCCTAAAGCTTGCTGTTAGGAGGGAATCTGCAGCTTGCAGTGAAAGCGCTTCCAGAGGGCAGTCTAATGAGGGCAAACATTTGATGGTAGCAGCTTCCCTGCGGGAGATAGTCTCTTTGCCAAAATCGCATTATTAGGCGAAAGTAAGTTACAATTCAGTACCCTATCCTAAAGCTTGCTGTTAGGAGGGAATCTGCAGCTTGCAGTGAAAGCGCTTCCAGAGGGGAGTCTAATGAGGGCAAACATTTGATGGTAGCAGCTTCCCTGCGGGAGATACTCTCTTTGCCAAAATCGCCTTATTAGGCGAAAGTAAGTTACAATTCAGTACCCTATCCTAAAGCTTGCTGTTAGGAGGGAATCTGCAGCTTGCAGTGAAAGCGCTTCCAGAGCGGAGTCTAATGAGGGCAAACATTTGATGGTAGCAGCTTCCCTGCGGGAGATACTCTCTTTGCCAAAATCGCCTTATTAGCCGCAGTTAAGTTACAATTCAGTGCCCTATCCTAAAGCTTGCTGTTAGGAGGGAATCTGCAGCTTGCAGTGAAAGCGCTTCCAGAGGGGAGTCTAATGAGGGCAAACATTTGATGGTAGCAGCTTCCCTGCGGGAGATACTCTCTTTGCCAAAATCGCATTATTAGGCGAAAGTAAGTTACAATTCAGTACCCTATCCTAAAGCTTGCTGTTAGGAGGGAATCTGCAGCTTGCAGTGAAAGCGCTTCCAGAGGGGAGTCTAATGAGGGCAAACATTTGATGGTAGCAGCTTCCCTGCGGGAGGTACTCTCTTTGCCAAAATCGCCTTATTAGCCGCAGTTAAGTTTCAATTCAGTACCCTATCCTAAAGCTTGCTGTTAGGAGGGAATCTGCAGCTTGCAGTGAAAGCGCTTCCAGAGGGGAGTCTAATGAGGGCAAACATTTGATGGTAGCAGCTTCCCTGCGGGAGATACTCTCTTTGCCAAAATCGCATTATTAGGCGAAAGTAAGTTACAATTCAGTACCCTATCCTAAAGCTTGCTGTTAGGAGGGAATCTGCAGCTTGCAGTGAAAGCGCTTCCAGAGGGGACTCTAATGAGGGCAAACATTTGATGGTAGCAGCTTCCCTGCGGGAGATAGTCTCTTTGCCAAAATCGCATTATTAGCCTAAGTTAAGTTACAATTCAGTACCCTATCCTAAAGCTTGCTGTTAGGAGGGAATCTGCAGCTTGCAGTGAAAGCGCTTCCAGAGGGGAGTCTAATGAGGGCAAACATTTGATGGTAGCAGCTTCCCTGCGAGAGATACTCTCTTTACCAAAATCGCATTATCAGGCGAAAGTAAGTTACAATTCAGTACCCTATCCTAAAGCTTGCTGTTAGGAGGGAATCTGCAGCTTGCAGTGAAAGCGCTTCCAGAGGGGAGTCTAATGAGGGCAAACATTTGATGGTAGCAGCTTCCCTGCGGGAGATAGTCTCTTTGCCAAAATCGCATTATTAGGCGAAAGTAAGTTACAATTCAGTACCCTATCCTAAAGCTTGCTGTTAGGAGGGAATCTGCAGCTTGCAGTGAAAGCGCTTCCAGAGGGGAGTCTAATGAGGGCAAACATTTGATGGTAGCAGCTTCCCTGCGGGAGATACTCTCTTTGCCAAAATCGCATTATTAGGCGAAAGTAAGTTACAATTCAGTACCCTATCCTAAAGCTTGCTGTTAGGAGGGAATCTGCAGCTTGCAGTGAAAGCGCTTCCAGAGGGGAGTCTAATGAGGGCAAACATTTGATGGTAGCAGCTTCCCTGCGGGAGATACTCTCTTTTCCAAAATCGCCTTATTAGGCGAAAGTAAGTTACAATTCAGTACCCTATCCTAAAGCTTGCTGTTAGGAGGGAATCTGCAGCTTGCAGTGAAAGCGCTTCCAGAGGGGAGTCTAATGAGGGCAAACATTTGATGGTAGCAGCTTTCCTGCGGGAGATACTCTCTTTGCCAAAATCGCATTATTAGGCGAAAGTAAGTTACAATTCAGTACCCTATCCTAAAGCTTGCTGTTAGGAGGGAATCTGCAGCTTGCAGTGAAAGCGCTTCCAGAGGGGAGTCTAATGAGGGCAAACATTTGATGGTAGCAGCTTCCCTGCGGGAGATACTCTCTTTGCCAAAATCGCATTATTAGGCGAAAGTAAGTTACAATTCAGTACCCTATCCTAAAGCTTGCTGTTAGGAGGGAATCTGCAGCTTGCAGTGAAAGCGCTTCCAGAGGGGAGTCTAATGAGGGCAAACATTTGATGGTAGCAGCTTCCCTGCGGGAGATACTCTCTTTGCCAAAATCGCATTATTAGGCGAAAGTAAGTTACAATTCAGTACCCTATCCTAAAGCTTGCTGTTAGGAGGGAATCTGCAGCTTGCAGTGAAAGCGCTTCCAGAGGGGAGTCTAATGAGGGCAAACATTTGATGGTAGCAGCTTCCCTGCGGGAGATACTCTCTTTGCCAAAATCGCATTATTAGGCGAAAGTAAGTTACAATTCAGTACCCTATCCTAAAGCTTGCTGTTAGGAGGGAATCTGCAGCTTGCAGTGAAAGCGCTTCCAGAGGGGAGTCTAATGAGGGCAAACATTTGATGGTAGCAGCTTCCCTGCGGGAGATACTCTCTTTGCCAAAATCGCCTTATTAGGCGAAAGTAAGTTACAATTCAGTACCCTATCCTAAAGCTTGCTGTTAGGAGGGAATCTGCAGCTTGCAGTGAAAGCGCTTCCAGAGGGGAGTCTAATGAGGGCAAACATTTGATGGTAGCAGCTTCCCTGCGGGAGATACTCTCTTTGCCAAAATCACATTATTAGGCGAAAGTAAGTTACAATTCAGTACCTTATCCTAAAGCTTGCTGTTAGGAGGGAATCTGTAGCTTGCAGTGAAAGCGCTTCCAGAGGGGAGTCTAATGAGGGCAAACATTTGATGGTAGCAGCTTCCCTGCGGGAGATACTCTCTTTGACAAAATGGCATTATTAGGCGAAAGTAAGTTACAATTCAGTACCCTATCCTAAAGCTTGCTGTTAGGAGGGAATCTGCAGCTTGCCGTGAAAGCGCTTCCAGAGGGGAGTCTCTTGAGGGCAAACATTTGATGGTAGCAGCTTCCCTGCGGGAGATACTCTCTTTGCCAAAATCGCATTATTAGGCGAAAGTAAGTTACAATTCAGTACCCTATCCTAAAGCTTGCTGTTAGGAGGGAATTTGCAGCTTGCAGTGAAAGCGCTTCCAGAGGGGAGTCTAATGAGGGCAAACATTTGATGGTAGCAGCTTCCCTGCGGGAGATACTCTCTTTGCCAAAATCGCATTAGTAGGCGAAAGTAAGTTACAATTCAGTACCCTATCCTAAAGCTTGCTGTTAGGAGGGAATCTGCAGCTTGCAGTGAAAGCGCTTCCAGAGGGGAGTCTAATGAGGGCAAACATTTGATGGTAGCAGCTTCCCTGCGGGAGATACTCTCTTTGCCAAAATCGCATTATTAGGCGAAAGTAAGTTACAATTCAGTACCCTATCCTAAAGCTTGCTGTTAGGAGGGAATCTGCAGCTTGCAGTGAAAGCGCTTCCAGAGCGGAGTCTAATGAGGGCAAACATTTGATGGTAGCAGCTTCCCTGCGGGAGATACTCTCTTTGCCAAAATCGCATTATTAGGCGAAAGTAAGTTACAATTCAGTACCCTATCCTAAAGCTTGCTGTTAGGAGGGAATCTGCAGCTTGCAGTGAAAGCGCTTCCAGAGGGGAGTCTCTTGAGGGCAAACATTTGATGGTAGCAGCTTCCCTGCGGGAGATACTCTCTTTGCCAAAATCGCATTATTAGCCGCACATAAAATACAATTCAGTACCCTATCCTAAAGCTTGCTGTTAGGAGGGAATCTGCAGCTTGCAGTGAAAGCGCTTCCAGAGGGGAGTCTAATGAGGGCAAACATTTGATGGTAGCAGCTTCCCTGCGGGAGATACTCTCTTTGCCAAAATCGCATTATTAGGCGAAAGTAAGTTACAATTCAGTACCCTATCCTAAAGCTTGCTGTTAGGAGGGAATCTGCAGCTTGCAGTGAAAGCACTTCCAGAGGGGAGTCTAATGAGGGCAAACATTTGATGGTAGCAGCTTCCCTGCGGGAGATAATCTCTTTGCCAAAATCGCCTTATTTGCCGCAGTTAAGTTACAATTCAGTACCCTATCCTAAAGCTTGCTGTTAGGAGGGAATCTGCAGCTTGCAGTGAAAGCGCTTCCAGAGGGGAGTCTAATGAGGGCAAACATTTGATGGTAGCAGCTTCCCTGCAGGAGATACTCTCTTTGTCAAAATCGCATAATTAGACGAAAGTAAGTTACAATTCAGTACCCTATCCTAAAGCTTGCTGTTAGGAGGGAATCTGCAGCTTGCAGTGAAAGCGCTTCCAGAGGGGAGTCTAACGAGGGCAAACATTTGATGGTAGCAGCTTCCCTGCGGGAGATACTCTCTTTGCCAAAATCGCATTATTAGGCGAAAATAAGTTACAATTCAGTACCCTATCCTAAAGCTTGCTGTTAGGAGGGAATCTGCAGCTTGCCGTGAAAGCGCTTCCAGAGGGGAGTCTCTTGAGGGCAAACATTTGATGGTAGCAGCTTCCCTGCGGGAGATACTCTCTTTGCCAAAATCGCCTTGTTAGCCGCAGTTAAGTTACAATTCAGTACCCTATCCTAAAGCTTGCTGTTAGGAGGGAATCTGCAGCTTGCAGTGAAAGCGCTTCCAGAGGGGAGTCTAATGAGGGCAAACATTTGATGGTAGCAGCTTCCCTGCGGGAGATACTCTCTTTGCCAAAATCGCATTATTAGGCGAAAGTAAGTTACAATTCAGTACCCTATCCTAAAGCTTGCTGTTAGGAGGGAATCTGCAGCTTGCCGTGAAAGCGCTTCCAGAGGGGAGTCTAATGAGGGCAAACATTTGATGGTAGCAGCTTCCCTGCGGGAGATAGTCTCTTTGCCAAAATCGCATTATTAGGCGAAAGTAAGTTACAATTCAGTACCCTATCCTAAAGCTTGCTGTTAGGAGGGAATCTGCAGCTTGCAGTGAAAGCGCTTCCAGAGGGGAGTCTAATGAGGGCAAACATTTGATGGTAGCAGCTTCCCTGCGGGAGATACTCTCTTTGCCAAAATCGCATTATTAGGCGAAAGTAAGTTACAATTCAGTACCCTATCCTAAAGCTTGCTGTTAGGAGGGAATCTGCAGCTTGCAGTGAAAGCGCTTCCAGAGGGGAGTCTCTTGAGGGCAAACATTTGATGGTAGCAGCTTCCCTGCGGGAGATACTCTCTTTGCCAAAATCGCATTATTAGGCGAAAGTAAGTTACAATTCAGTACCCTATCCTAAAGCTTGCTGTTAGGAGGGAATCTGCAGCTTGCCGTGAAAGCGCTTCCAGAGGGGAGTCTCTTGAGGGCAAACATTTGATGGTAGCAGCTTCCCTGCGGGAGATACTCTCTTTGCCAAAATCGCATTATTAGGCGAAAGTAAGTTACAATTCAGTACCCTATCCTAAAGCTTGCTGTTAGGAGGGAATTTGCAGCTTGCAGTGAAAGCGCTTCCAGAGGGGAGTCTAATGAGGGCAAACATTTGATGGTAGCAGCTTCCCTGCGGGAGATACTCTCTTTGCCAAAATCGCATTAGTAGGCGAAAGTAAGTTACAATTCAGTACCCTATCCTAAAGCTTGCTGTTAGGAGGGAATCTGCAGCTGGCAGTGAAAGCGCTTCCAGAGGGGAGTCTAATGAGGGCAAACATTTGATGGTAGCAGCTTCCCTGCGGGAGATACTCTCTTTGCCAAAATCGCATTATTAGGCGAAAGTAAGTTACAATTCAGTACCTTATCCTAAAGCTTGCTGTTAGGAGGGAATCTGCAGCTTGCAGTGAAAGCGCTTCCAGAGGGGAGTCTAATGAGGGCAAACATTTGATGGTAGCAGCTTCCCTGCGGGAGATATTCTCTTTGCCAAAATCACCTTATTAGCCGCAGTAAAGTTACAATTCAGTACCCTATCCTAAAGCTTGCTGTTAGGAGGGAATCTACAGCTTGCAGTGAAAGCGCTTCCAGAGCGGAGTCTAATGAGGGCAAACATTTGATGGTAGCAGCTTCCCTGCGGGAGATACTCTCTTTGCCAAAATCGCATTATTAGGCGAAAGTAAGTTACAATTCAGTACCCTATCCTAAAGCTTGCTGTTAGGAGGGAATCTGCAGCTTGCAGTGAAAGCGCTTCCAGAGGGGAGTCTCTTGAGGGCAAACATTTGATGGTAGCAGCTTCCCTGCGGGAGATACTCTCTTTGCCAAAATCGCATTATTAGCCGCAGTTAAGTTACAATTCAGTACCCTATCCTAAAGCTTGCTGTTAGGAGGGAATCTGCAGCTTGCAGTGAAAGCGCTTCCAGAGGGGAGTCTAATGAGGGCAAACATTTGATGGTAGCAGCTTCCCTGCGGGAGATACTCTCTTTGCCAAAATCGCATTATTAGGCGAAAGTAAGTTACAATTCAGTACCCTATCCTAAAGCTTGCTGTTAGGAGGGAATCTGCAGCTTGCAGTGAAAGCACTTCCAGAGGGGAGTCTAATGAGGGCAAACATTTGATGGTAGCAGCTTCCCTGCGGGAGATAATCTCTTTGCCAAAATCGCCTTATTAGCCGCAGTTAAGTTACAATTCAGTACCCTATCCTAAAGCTTGCTGTTAGGAGGGAATCTGCAGCTTGCCCTGAAAGCGCTTCCAGAGGGGAGTCTCTTGAGGGCAAACATTTGATGGTAGCAGCTTCCCTGCGGGAGATACTCTCTTTGCCAAAATCGCATTATTAGGTGAAAGTAAGTTACAATTCAGTACCCTATCCTAAAGCTTGCTGTTAGGAGGGA
Source organism: Phaenicophaeus curvirostris (assembly GCF_032191515.1). NCBI lineage: Eukaryota > Metazoa > Chordata > Aves > Cuculiformes > Cuculidae > Phaenicophaeus > Phaenicophaeus curvirostris. Next base: position 226,068 of record NW_027206838.1, read on the forward strand.
ATCTGCAGCTTGCAGTGAAAGCGCTTCCAGAGGGGAGTCTAATGAGGGCAAACATTTGATGGTAGCAGCTTCCCTGCGGGAGATACTCTCTTTGCCAAAATCGCCTTAGTAGCCGCAGTTAAGTTACAATTCAGTACCCTATCCTAAAGCTTGCTGTTAGGAGGGAATCTGCAGCTTGCAGTGAAAGTGCTTCCAGAGGGGAGTCTAATGTGGGCAAACATTTGATGGTAGCAGCTTCCCTGCGGGAGATACCCTCTTTGCCAAAATCGCATTATTAGACGAAAGTAAGTTACAATTCAGTACCCTATCCTAAAGCTTGCTGTTAGGAGGGAATCTGCAGCTTGCAGTGAAAGCGCTTCCAGAGGGGAGTCTAATGAGGGCAAACATTTGATGGTAGCAGCTTCCCTGCGGGAGATACTCTCTTTGCCAAAATCGCATTATTAGGCGAAAGTAAGTTACAATTCAGTACCCTATCCTAAAGCTTGCTGTTAGGAGGGAATCTGCAGCTTGCAGTGAAAGCGCTTCCAGAGGGGAGTCTAATGAGGGCAAACATTTGATGGTAGCAGCTTCCCTGCGGGAGATACTCTCTTTGCCAAAATCGCATTATTAGGCGAAAGTAAGTTACAATTCAGTACCCTATCCTAAAGCTTGCTGTTAGGAGGGAATCTGCAGCTTGCAGTGAAAGCGCTTCCAGAGGGGAGTCTAATGAGGGCAAACATTTGATGGTAGCAGCTTCCCTGCGGGAGATACTCTCTTTGCCAAAATCGCATTATTAGGCGAAAGTAAGTTACAATTCAGTACCCTATCCTAAAGCTTGCTGTTAGGAGGGAATCTGCAGCTTGCCGTGAAAGCGCTTCCAGAGGGGAGTCTAATGAGGGCAAACATTTGATGGTAGCAGCTTCCCTGCGGGAGATACTCTCTTTGCCAAAATCGCATTATTAGGCGAAAGTAAGTTACAATTCAGTACCCTATCCTAAAGCTTGCTGTTAGGAGGGAATCTGCAGCTTGCAGTGAAAGCGCTTCCAGAGGGGAGTCTAATGAGGGCAAACATTTGATGGTAGCAGCTTCCCTGCGGGAGATACTCTCTTTGCCAAAATCGCATTATTAGGCGAAAGTAAGTTACAATTCAGTACCCTATCCTAAAGCTTGCTGTTAGGAGGGAATCTGCAGCTTGCAGTGAAAGCGCTTCCAGAGGGGAGTCTAATGAGGGCAAACATTTGATGGTAGCAGCTTCCCTGCGGGAGATACTCTCTTTGCCAAAATCGCATTATTAGGCGAAAGTAAGTTACAATTCAGTACCCTATCCTAAAGCTTGCTGTTAGGAGGGAATCTGCAGCTTGCAGTGAAAGCGCTTCCAGAGGGGAGTCTAATGAGGGCAAACATTTGATGGTAGCAGCTTCCCTGCGGGAGATACTCTCTTTGCCAAAATCGCATTATTAGGCGAAAGTAAGTTACAATTCAGTACCCTATCCTAAAGCTTGCTGTTAGGAGGGAATCTGCAGCTTGCCGTGAAAGCGCTTCCAGAGGGGAGTCTAATGAGGGCAAACATTTGATGGTAGCAGCTTCCCTGCGGGAGATACTCTCTTTGCCAAAATCGCATTATTAGGCGAAAGTAAGTTACAATTCAGTACCCTATCCTAAAGCTTGCTGTTAGGAGGGAATCTGCAGCTTGCCGTGAAAGCGCTTCCAGAGGGGAGTCTAATGAGGGCAAACATTTGATGGTAGCAGCTTCCCTGCGGGAGATACTCTCTTTGCCAAAATCGCATTATTAGGCGAAAGTAAGTTACAATTCAGTACCCTATCCTAAAGCTTGCTGTTAGGAGGGAATCTGCAGCTTGCAGTGAAAGCGCTTCCAGAGGGGAGTCTAATGAGGGCAAACATTTGATGGTAGCAGCTTCCCTGCGGGAGATACTCTCTTTGCCAAAATCGCATTATTAGGCGAAAGTAAGTTACAATTCAGTACCCTATCCTAAAGCTTGCTGTTAGGAGGGAATCTGCAGCTTGCCGTGAAAGCGCTTCCAGAGGGGAGTCTAATGAGGGCAAACATTTGATGGTAGCAGCTTCCCTGCGGGAGATACTCTCTTTGCCAAAATCGCATTATTAGGCGAAAGTAAGTTACAATTCAGTACCCTATCCTAAAGCTTGCTGTTAGGAGGGAATCTGCAGCTTGCCGTGAAAGCGCTTCCAGAGGGGAGTCTAATGAGGGCAAACATTTGATGGTAGCAGCTTCCCTGCGGGAGATACTCTCTTTGCCAAAATCGCATTATTAGGCGAAAGTAAGTTACAATTCAGTACCCTATCCTAAAGCTTGCTGTTAGGAGGGAATCTGCAGCTTGCCGTGAAAGCGCTTCCAGAGGGGAGTCTAATGAGGGCAAACATTTGATGGTAGCAGCTTCCCTGCGGGAGATACTCTCTTTGCCAAAATCGCATTATTAGGCGAAAGTAAGTTACAATTCAGTACCCTATCCTAAAGCTTGCTGTTAGGAGGGAATCTGCAGCTTGCAGTGAAAGCGCTTCCAGAGGGGAGTCTAATGAGGGCAAACATTTGATGGTAGCAGCTTCCCTGCGGGAGATACTCTCTTTGCCAAAATCGCATTATTAGGCGAAAGTAAGTTACAATTCAGTACCCTATCCTAAAGCTTGCTGTTAGGAGGGAATCTGCAGCTTGCAGTGAAAGCGCTTCCAGAGGGGAGTCTAATGAGGGCAAACATTTGATGGTAGCAGCTTCCCTGCGGGAGATACTCTCTTTGCCAAAATCGCATTATTAGGCGAAAGTAAGTTACAATTCAGTACCCTATCCTAAAGCTTGCTGTTAGGAGGGAATCTGCAGCTTGCCGTGAAAGCGCTTCCAGAGGGGAGTCTAATGAGGGCAAACATTTGATGGTAGCAGCTTCCCTGCGGGAGATACTCTCTTTGCCAAAATCGCATTATTAGGCGAAAGTAAGTTACAATTCAGTACCCTATCCTAAAGCTTGCTGTTAGGAGGGAATCTGCAGCTTGCCGTGAAAGCGCTTCCAGAGGGGAGTCTAATGAGGGCAAACATTTGATGGTAGCAGCTTCCCTGCGGGAGATACTCTCTTTGCCAAAATCGCATTATTAGGCGAAAGTAAGTTACAATTCAGTACCCTATCCTAAAGCTTGCTGTTAGGAGGGAATCTGCAGCTTGCCGTGAAAGCGCTTCCAGAGGGGAGTCTAATGAGGGCAAACATTTGATGGTAGCAGCTTCCCTGCGGGAGATACTCTCTTTGCCAAAATCGCATTATTAGGCGAAAGTAAGTTACAATTCAGTACCCTATCCTAAAGCTTGCTGTTAGGAGGGAATCTGCAGCTTGCCGTGAAAGCGCTTCCAGAGGGGAGTCTAATGAGGGCAAACATTTGATGGTAGCAGCTTCCCTGCGGGAGATACTCTCTTTGCCAAAATCGCATTATTAGGCGAAAGTAAGTTACAATTCAGTACCCTATCCTAAAGCTTGCTGTTAGGAGGGAATCTGCAGCTTGCAGTGAAAGCGCTTCCAGAGGGGAGTCTAATGAGGGCAAACATTTGATGGTAGCAGCTTCCCTGCGGGAGATACTCTCTTTGCCAAAATCGCATTATTAGGCGAAAGTAAGTTACAATTCAGTACCCTATCCTAAAGCTTGCTGTTAGGAGGGAATCTGCAGCTTGCCGTGAAAGCGCTTCCAGAGGGGAGTCTAATGAGGGCAAACATTTGATGGTAGCAGCTTCCCTGCGGGAGATACTCTCTTTGCCAAAATCGCATTATTAGGCGAAAGTAAGTTACAATTCAGTACCCCTATCCTAAAGCTTGCTGTTAGGAGGGAATCTGCAGCTTGCCGTGAAAGCGCTTCCAGAGGGGAGTCTAATGAGGGCAAACATTTGATGGTAGCAGCTTCCCTGCGGGAGATACTCTCTTTGCCAAAATCGCATTATTAGGCGAAAGTAAGTTACAATTCAGTACCCTATCCTAAAGCTTGCTGTTAGGAGGGAATCTGCAGCTTGCCGTGAAAGCGCTTCCAGAGGGGAGTCTAATGAGGGCAAACATTTGATGGTAGCAGCTTCCCTGCGGGAGATACTCTCTTTGCCAAAATCGCATTATTAGGCGAAAGTAAGTTACAATTCAGTACCCTATCCTAAAGCTTGCTGTTAGGAGGGAATCTGCAGCTTGCCGTGAAAGCGCTTCCAGAGGGGAGTCTAATGAGGGCAAACATTTGATGGTAGCAGCTTCCCTGCGGGAGATACTCTCTTTGCCAAAATCGCATTATTAGGCGAAAGTAAGTTACAATTCAGTACCCTATCCTAAAGCTTGCTGTTAGGAGGGAATCTGCAGCTTGCAGTGAAAGCGCTTCCAGAGGGGAGTCTAATGAGGGCAAACATTTGATGGTAGCAGCTTCCCTGCGGGAGATAGCTCTCTTTGCCAAAATCGCATTATTAGGCGAAAGTAAGTTACAATTCAGTACCCTATCCTAAAGCTTGCTGTTAGGAGGGAATCTGCAGCTTGCAGTGAAAGCGCTTCCAGAGGGGAGTCTAATGAGGGCAAACATTTGATGGTAGCAGCTTCCCTGCGGGAGATACTCTCTTTGCCAAAATCGCATTATTAGGCGAAAGTAAGTTACAATTCAGTACCCTATCCTAAAGCTTGCTGTTAGGAGGGAATCTGCAGCTTGCAGTGAAAGCGCTTCCAGAGGGGAGTCTAATGAGGGCAAACATTTGATGGTAGCAGCTTCCCTGCGGGAGATACTCTCTTTGCCAAAATCGCATTATTAGGCGAAAGCTAAGTTACAATTCAGTACCCTATCCTAAAGCTTGCTGTTAGGAGGGAATCTGCAGCTTGCAGTGAAAGCGCTTCCAGAGGGGAGTCTAATGAGGGCAAACATTTGATGGTAGCAGCTTCCCTGCGGGAGATACTCTCTTTGCCAAAATCGCATTATTAGGCGAAAGTAAGTTACAATTCAGTACCCTATCCTAAAGCTTGCTGTTAGGAGGGAATCTGCAGCTTGCCGTGAAAGCGCTTCCAGAGGGGAGTCTAATGAGGGCAAACATTTGATGGTAGCAGCTTCCCTGCGGGAGATACTCTCTTTGCCAAAATCGCATTATTAGGCGAAAGTAAGTTACAATTCAGTACCCTATCCTAAAGCTTGCTGTTAGGAGGGAATCTGCAGCTTGCCGTGAAAGCGCTTCCAGAGGGGAGTCTAATGAGGGCAAACATTTGATGGTAGCAGCTTCCCTGCGGGAGATAGTCTCTTTGCCAAAATCGCATTATTAGGCGAAAGTATTACAATTCAGTACCCTATCCTAAAGCTTGCTGTTAGGAGGGAATCTGCAGCTTGCCGTGAAAGCGCTTCCAGAGGGGAGTCTAATGAGGGCAAACATTTGATGGTAGCAGCTTCCCTGCGGGAGATACTCTCTTTGCCAAAATCGCATTATTAGGCGAAAGTAAGTTACAATTCAGTACCCTATCCTAAAGCTTGCTGTTAGGAGGGAATCTGCAGCTTGCAGTGAAAGCGCTTCCAGAGGGGAGTCTAATGAGGGCAAACATTTGATGGTAGCAGCTTCCCTGCGGGAGATACTCTCTTTGCCAAAATCGCATTATTAGGCGAAAGTAAGTTACAATTCAGTACCCTATCCTAAAGCTTGCTGTTAGGAGGGAATCTGCAGCTTGCCGTGAAAGCGCTTCCAGAGGGGAGTCTAATGAGGGCAAACATTTGATGGTAGCAGCTTCCCTGCGGGAGATACTCTCTTTGCCAAAATCGCATTATTAGGCGAAAGTAAGTTACAATTCAGTACCCTATCCTAAAGCTTGCTGTTAGGAGGGAATCTGCAGCTTGCCGTGAAAGCGCTTCCAGAGGGGAGTCTAATGAGGGCAAACATTTGATGGTAGCAGCTTCCCTGCGGGAGATACTCTCTTTGCCAAAATCGCATTATTAGGCGAAAGTAAGTTACAATTCAGTACCCTATCC